>NW_026048527.1:0-53122 GCF_023864345.2 Schistocerca serialis cubense | reverse complement strand
TATCGCAAAACATACAACTCACTCCATGAATTGATTGCTACGGCATCTGTCATCAGCAGTCACAACTAGCAACACAGTAGCAGCCGACTGCACGTAAAGAATTGGAATGTGCAGTGGATTTTTGTGAATTCGGCGCAAGGCTCAATCTTTCCGACATAGGTTTGAGAATCTTATGGGAACACGTGTACTGTTTCTAAATTAAGTGTAGTGGTGGGAGGAGGGTACTTCCTGCGCATTACAGCACGCTTGCCAATTGTGGCTGCTAATCGTTCGCTCGTATCTGCCTTGACACAATTTCTGGCTGTGAATTATTCCACTTGCATGGCAGTGTGCGCATGTTGGTGTGTTAAAAATTCTGGAGGCGCTGGGTATCGATCCCAGTACCTCTCGCATGCTAAGCGAGCGCTCTACCATCTGAGCTACGCCCCTGCTGACGAACTGCGCTACATACAGCCATATCAATTGCACAGACCCTTGCACTCCAATTATTCGCAGACAAACCCTACTCTCAATGTGTCTGTGAGGGTGTCTTTCAGGTTTCCTGCATTCTGTATCGAATCGTAGTTGGCCAAAATCAAAGTGGCACGCGTTCGGCCAACGCTCTGAGGTAGACGAAAGTGTTGTTCACTCTCTAGACTTCACTGAGGTTAGGCCGTTTTACCCAAGGCAGATTTGCACTCGATGACACCTCGACAACAGCCGGTCCTCACATTTACGTCTTGCTCTCCTTACGTCAGTATACGAGTCTGTGACGCTGGCTTTGCAACATCTTGCGTGCCTTTAGGCTCGCCGCGACCAACACTTACCACGCACTGACCACAAAACATGGAGGCGCCGGGCTTGAACCCGGGACCTTTCACATGCAAAGCGAACGCTCTACCAACTGAGCTACGCCCCCAAGCACAACCAAGCTGCGCTGTTCTCCATTCTTTACTACTCTTATGTGCACGGACACGATGGTTGGTTGGTTTGCAGGGCTGAAGGGAACAGAGTACAAAGGCGCGGACGCGTTCATATACACAAGAGTTCCAAGTAGTTTCGATGCTCTGGTATTACGACTGCAAATTCCGTCCGTTTTTAACGTCTTAATTGAAGGGGCAGTCACAAGTTGCTCTGTTTTCACTCCATGTCGACAATCACACAGCACCTGAGGTAACAAGCACATCTGAAGCCCCATTGTGCACTCGACTGTTCATGCCAACTCACTGCCTCGCACTTAACTACTGTGTACCACTCTTGTCGTCCAACTGCAAAAAGACTGGGCCACAACAAGTTTCCGCGTCTCCATTGCACTGCGCAAACTACGAAACGCTCCCCAAACATGGCACTCACCCATGCAGACGACTTTTCCGACTTTACACGACGCTCACGCTAGTGACAGCCTTATTTAGAGCTTGACGTCGCGCCCAAGCGAGTGAGCACATTTCGCCTACGGCTTAGGCCGCCCACCTAGTGTGGCTGCTCGGTGTCTGCAGGCAGCGAGGGGCTGCAAGCTTCCCGTATTCGCGCCTATGTCACCTCTGCTTGCTTGTCAGAGACAGAGTATCGCAAAACATACAACTCACTCCATGAATTGATTGCTACGGCATCTGTCATCAGCAGTCACAACTAGCAACACCAGTAGCAGCCGACTGCACGTAAAGAATTGGAATGTGCAGTGGGATTTTTGTGAATTCGGCGCAAGGCTCATCTTTCCGACATAGGTTTGAGAATCTTATGGGAACACGTGTACTGTTTCTAAATTAAGTGTAGTGGTGGGAGGAGGGTACTTCCTGCGCATTACAGCACGCTTGCCAATTGTGGCTGCTAATCGTTCGCTCGTATCTGCCTTGACACAATTTCTGGCTGTGAATTATTCCACTTGCATGGCAGTGTGCGCATGTTGGTGTGTTAAAAATTCTGGAGGCGCTGGGTATCGATCCCAGTACCTCTCGCATGCTAAGCGAAGCGCTCTACCATCTGAGCTACGCCCCCTGCTGACGAACTGCGCTACATACAGCCATATCAATTGCACAGACCCTTGCACTCCAATTATTCCGCAGACAAACACTACTCTCAATGTGTCTGTGAGGGTGTCTTTCAGGTTTCCTGCATTCTGTATCGAATCGTAGTTGGCCAAAATCAAAGTGGCACGCGTTCGGCCAACGCTCTGAGGTAGACGAAAGTGTTGTTCACTCTCTAGACTTCACTGAGGTTAGGCGTTTTACCCAAGGCAGATTTGCACTCGATGACACCTCGACAACAGCCGGTCCTCACATTTACGTCTTGCTCTCCTTACGTCAGTATACGAGTCTGTGACGCTGGCTTTGCAACATCTTGCGTGCCTTTAGGCTCGCCGCGACCTGACCACAAAACATGGAGGCGCCGGGGCTTGAACCCGGGACCTTTCACATGCAAAGCGAACGCTCTACCAACTGAGCTACGCCCCCAAGCACAACCAAGCTGCGCTGTTCTCCATTCTTTACTACTCTTATGTGCACGGACACGATGGTTGGTTGGTTTGCAGGGCTGAAGGGAACAGAGTACAAAGGCGCGGACGCGTTCATATACACAAGAGTTCCAAGTAGTTTCGATGCTCTGGTATTACGACTGCAAATTCCGTCCGTTTTTAACGTCTTAAATTGAAGGGGCAGTCACAAGTTGCTCTGTTTTCACTCCATGTCGACAATCACACAGCACCTGAGGTAACAAGCACATCTGAAGCCCCATAGTGCACTCGACTGTTCATGCCAACTCACTGCCTCGCACTTAACTACTGTGTACCACTCTTGTCGTCCAACTGCAAAAGACTGGGCCACAACAAGTTTCCGCGTCTCCATTGCACTGCGCAAACTACGAAACGCTCCCCAAACATGGCACTCACCCATGCAGACGACTTTTCCGACTTTACACGACGCTCACGCAACGCTCACGCTAGTGACAGCCTTATTTAGAGCTTGACGTCGCGCCCAAGCGAGTGAGCACATTTCGCCTACGGCTTAGGCCGCCCACCTAGTGTGGCTGCTCGGTGTCTGCAGGCAGCGAGGGGCTGCAAGCTTCCCGTATTCGCGCCTATGTCACCTCTGCTTGCTTGTCAGAGACAGAGTATCGCAAAACATACAACTCACTCCATGAATTGATTGCTACGGCATCTGTCATCAGCAGTCACAACTAGCAACACCAGTAGCAGCCGACTGCACGTAAAGAATTGGAATGTGCAGTGGGATTTTTGTGAATTCGGCGCAAGGCTCATCTTTCCGACATAGGTTTGAGAATCTTATGGGAACACGTGTACTGTTTCTAAATTAAGTGTAGTGGTGGGAGGAGGGTACTTCCTGCGCATTACAGCACGCTTGCCAATTGTGGCTGCTAATCGTTCGCTCGTATCTGCCTTGACACAATTTCTGGCTGTGAATTATTCCACTTGCATGGCAGTGTGCGCATGTTGGTGTGTTAAAAAATTCTGGAGGCGCTGGGTATCGATCCCAGTACCTCTCGCATGCTAAGCGAGCGCTCTACCATCTGAGCTACGCCCCCTGCTGACGAACTGCGCTACATACAGCCATATCAATTGCACAGACCCTTGCACTCCAATTATTCCGCAGACAAACACTACTCTCAATGTGTCTGTGAGGGTGTCTTTCAGGTTTCCTGCATTCTGTATCGAATCGTAGTTGGCCAAAATCAAAGTGGCACGCGTTCGGCCAACGCTCTGAGGTAGACGAAAGTGTTGTTCACTCTCTAGACTTCACTGAGGTTAGGCCGTTTTACCCAAGGCAGATTTGCACTCGATGACACCTCGACAACAGCCGGTCCTCACATTTACGTCTTGCTCTCCTTACGTCAGTATACGAGTCTGTGACGCTGGCTTTGCAACATCTTGCGTGCCTTTAGGCTCGCCGCGACCAACACTTACCACGCACTGACCACAAAACATGGAGGCGCCGGGGCTTGAACCCGGGACCTTTCACATGCAAAGCGAACGCTCTACCAACTGAGCTACGCCCCCAAGCACAACCAAGCTGCGCTGTTCTCCATTCTTTACTACTCTTATGTGCACGGACACGATGGTTGGTTGGTTTGCAGGGCTGAAGGGAACAGAGTACAAAGGCGCGGACGCGTTCATATACACAAGAGTTCCAAGTAGTTTCGATGCTCTGGTATTACGACTGCAAATTCCGTCCGTTTTTAACGTCTTAAATTGAAGGGGCAGTCACAAGTTGCTCTGTTTTCACTCCATGTCGACAATCACACAGCACCTGAGGTAACAAGCACATCTGAAGCCCCATAGTGCACTCGACTGTTCATGCCAACTCACTGCCTCGCACTTAACTACTGTGTACCACTCTTGTCGTCCAACTGCAAAAGACTGGGCCACAACAAGTTTCCGCGTCTCCATTGCACTGCGCAAACTACGAAACGCTCCCCAAACATGGCACTCACCCATGCAGACGACTTTTCCGACTTTACACGACGCTCACGCAACGCTCACGCTAGTGACAGCCTTATTTAGAGCTTGACGTCGCGCCCAAGCGAGTGAGCACATTTCGCCTACGGCTTAGGCCGCCCACCTAGTGTGGCTGCTCGGTGTCTGCAGGCAGCGAGGGGCTGCAAGCTTCCCGTATTCGCGCCTATGTCACCTCTGCTTGCTTGTCAGAGACAGAGTATCGCAAAACATACAACTCACTCCATGAATTGATTGCTACGGCATCTGTCATCAGCAGTCACAACTAGCAACACCAGTAGCAGCCGACTGCACGTAAAGAATTGGAATGTGCAGTGGGATTTTTGTGAATTCGGCGCAAGGCTCATCTTTCCGACATAGGTTTGAGAATCTTATGGGAACACGTGTACTGTTTCTAAATTAAGTGTAGTGGTGGGAGGAGGGTACTTCCTGCGCATTACAGCACGCTTGCCAATTGTGGCTGCTAATCGTTCGCTCGTATCTGCCTTGACACAATTTCTGGCTGTGAATTATTCCACTTGCATGGCAGTGTGCGCATGTTGGTGTGTTAAAAATTCTGGAGGCGCTGGGTATCGATCCCAGTACCTCTCGCATGCTAAGCGAGCGCTCTACCATCTGAGCTACGCCCCCTGCTGACGAACTGCGCTACATACAGCCATATCAATTGCACAGACCCTTGCACTCCAATTATTCCGCAGACAAACACTACTCTCAATGTGTCTGTGAGGGTGTCTTTCAGGTTTCCTGCATTCTGTATCGAATCGTAGTTGGCCAAAATCAAAGTGGCACGCGTTCGGCCAACGCTCTGAGGTAGACGAAAGTGTTGTTCACTCTCTAGACTTCACTGAGGTTAGGCCGTTTTACCCAAGGCAGATTTGCACTCGATGACACCTCGACAACAGCCGGTCCTCACATTTACGTCTTGCTCTCCTTACGTCAGTATACGAGTCTGTGACGCTGGCTTTGCAACATCTTGCGTGCCTTTAGGCTCGCCGCGACCAACACTTACCACGCACTGACCACAAAACATGGAGGCGCCGGGGCTTGAACCCGGACCTTTCACATGCAAAGCGAACGCTCTACCAACTGAGCTACGCCCCCAAGCACAACCAAGCTGCGCTGTTCTCCATTCTTTACTACTCTTATGTGCACGGACACGATGGTTGGTTGGTTTGCAGGGCTGAAGGGAACAGAGTACAAAGGCGCGGACGCGTTCATATACACAAGAGTTCCAAGTAGTTTCGATGCTCTGGTATTACGACTGCAAATTCCGTCCGTTTTTAACGTCTTAAATTGAAGGGGCAGTCACAAGTTGCTCTGTTTTCACTCCATGTCGACAATCACACAGCACCTGAGGTAACAAGCACATCTGAAGCCCCATAGTGCACTCGACTGTTCATGCCAACTCACTGCCTCGCACTTAACTACTGTGTACCACTCTTGTCGTCCAACTGCAAAAGACTGGGCCACAACAAGTTTCCGCGTCTCCATTGCACTGCGCAAACTACGAAACGCTCCCCAAACATGGCACTCACCCATGCAGACGACTTTTCCGACTTTACACGACGCTCACGCAACGCTCACGCTAGTGACAGCCTTATTTAGAGCTTGACGTCGCGCCAAGCGAGTGAGCACATTTCGCCTACGGCTTAGGCCGCCCACCTAGTGTGGCTGCTCGGTGTCTGCAGGCAGCGAGGGGCTGCAAGCTTCCCGTATTCGCGCCTATGTCACCTCTGCTTGCTTGTCAGAGACAGAGTATCGCAAAACATACAACTCACTCCATGAATTGATTGCTACGGCATCTGTCATCAGCAGTCACAACTAGCAACACCAGTAGCAGCCGACTGCACGTAAAGAATTGGAATGTGCAGTGGGATTTTTGTGAATTCGGCGCAAGGCTCATCTTTCCGACATAGGTTTGAGAATCTTATGGGAACACGTGTACTGTTTCTAAATTAAGTGTAGTGGTGGGAGGAGGGTACTTCCTGCGCATTACAGCACGCTTGCCAATTGTGGCTGCTAATCGTTCGCTCGTATCTGCCTTGACACAATTTCTGGCTGTGAATTATTCCACTTGCATGGCAGTGTGCGCATGTTGGTGTGTTAAAAATTCTGGAGGCGCTGGGTATCGATCCCAGTACCTCTCGCATGCTAAGCGAGCGCTCTACCATCTGAGCTACGCCCCCTGCTGACGAACTGCGCTACATACAGCCATATCAATTGCACAGACCCTTGCACTCCAATTATTCCGCAGACAAACACTACTCTCAATGTGTCTGTGAGGGTGTCTTTCAGGTTTCCTGCATTCTGTATCGAATCGTAGTTGGCCAAAATCAAAGTGGCACGCGTTCGGCCAACGCTCTGAGGTAGACGAAAGTGTTGTTCACTCTCTAGACTTCACTGAGGTTAGGCCGTTTTACCCAAGGCAGATTTGCACTCGATGACACCTCGACAACAGCCGGTCCTCACATTTACGTCTTGCTCTCCTTACGTCAGTATACGAGTCTGTGACGCTGGCTTTGCAACATCTTGCGTGCCTTTAGGCTCGCCGCGACCAACACTTACCACGCACTGACCACAAAACATGGAGGCGCCGGGGCTTGAACCCGGGACCTTTCACATGCAAAGCGAACGCTCTACCAACTGAGCTACGCCCCAAGCACAACCAAGCTGCGCTGTTCTCCATTCTTTACTACTCTTATGTGCACGGACACGATGGTTGGTTGGTTTGCAGGGCTGAAGGGAACAGAGTACAAAGGCGCGGACGCGTTCATATACACAAGAGTTCCAAGTAGTTTCGATGCTCTGGTATTACGACTGCAAATTCCGTCCGTTTTTAACGTCTTAAATTGAAGGGGCAGTCACAAGTTGCTCTGTTTTCACTCCATGTCGACAATCACACAGCACCTGAGGTAACAAGCACATCTGAAGCCCCATTGTGCACTCGACTGTTCATGCCAACTCACTGCCTCGCACTTAACTACTGTGTACCACTCTTGTCGTCCAACTGCAAAAGACTGGGCCACAACAAGTTTCCGCGTCTCCATTGCACTGCGCAAACTACGAAACGCTCCCCAAACATGGCACTCACCCATGCAGACGACTTTTCCGACTTTACACGACGCTCACGCAACGCTCACGCTAGTGACAGCCTTATTTAGAGCTTGACGTCGCGCCCAAGCGAGTGAGCACATTTCGCCTACGGCTTAGGCCGCCCACCTAGTGTGGCTGCTCGGTGTCTGCAGGCAGCGAGGGGCTGCAAGCTTCCCGTATTCGCGCCTATGTCACCTCTGCTTGCTTGTCAGAGACAGAGTATCGCAAAACATACAACTCACTCCATGAATTGATTGCTACGGCATCTGTCATCAGCAGTCACAACTAGCAACACCAGTAGCAGCCGACTGCACGTAAAGAATTGGAATGTGCAGTGGGATTTTTGTGAATTCGGCGCAAGGCTCATCTTTCCGACATAGGTTTGAGAATCTTATGGGAACACGTGTACTGTTTCTAAATTAAGTGTAGTGGTGGGAGGAGGGTACTTCCTGCGCATTACAGCACGCTTGCCATTGTGGCTGCTAATCGTTCGCTCGTATCTGCCTTGACACAATTTCTGGCTGTGAATTATTCCACTTGCATGGCAGTGTGCGCATGTTGGTGTGTTAAAAATTCTGGAGGCGCTGGGTATCGATCCCAGTACCTCTCGCATGCTAAGCGAGCGCTCTACCATCTGAGCTACGCCCCCTGCTGACGAACTGCGCTACATACAGCCATATCAATTGCACAGACCCTTGCACTCCAATTATTCCGCAGACAAACACTACTCTCAATGTGTCTGTGAGGGTGTCTTTCAGGTTTCCTGCATTCTGTATCGAATCGTAGTTGGCCAAAATCAAAGTGGCACGCGTTCGGCCAACGCTCTGAGGTAGACGAAAGTGTTGTTCACTCTCTAGACTTCACTGAGGTTAGGCCGTTTTACCCAAGGCAGATTTGCACTCGATGACACCTCGACAACAGCCGGTCCTCACATTTACGTCTTGCTCTCCTTACGTCAGTATACGAGTCTGTGACGCTGGCTTTGCAACATCTTGCGTGCCTTTAGGCTCGCCGCGACCAACACTTACCACGCACTGACCACAAAACATGGAGGCGCCGGGGCTTGAACCCGGGACCTTTCACATGCAAAGCGAACGCTCTACCAACTGAGCTACGCCCCCAAGCACAACCAAGCTGCGCTGTTCTCCATTCTTTACTACTCTTATGTGCACGGACACGATGGTTGGTTGGTTTGCAGGGCTGAAGGGAACAGAGTACAAAGGCGCGGACGCGTTCATATACACAAGAGTTCCAAGTAGTTTCGATGCTCTGGTATTACGACTGCAAATTCCGTCCGTTTTTAACGTCTTAAATTGAAGGGGCAGTCACAAGTTGCTCTGTTTTCACTCCATGTCGACAATCACACAGCACCTGAGGTAACAAGCACATCTGAAGCCCCATTGTGCACTCGACTGTTCATGCCAACTCACTGCCTCGCACTTAACTACTGTGTACCACTCTTGTCGTCCAACTGCAAAAGACTGGGCCACAACAAGTTTCCGCGTCTCCATTGCACTGCGCAAACTACGAAACGCTCCCCAAACATGGCACTCACCCATGCAGACGACTTTTCCGACTTTACACGACGCTCACGCAACGCTCACGCTAGTGACAGCCTTATTTAGAGCTTGACGTCGCCGCCCAAGCGAGTGAGCACATTTCGCCTACGGCTTAGGCCGCCCACCTAGTGTGGCTGCTCGGTGTCTGCAGGCAGCGAGGGGCTGCAAGCTTCCCGTATTCGCGCCTATGTCACCTCTGCTTGCTTGTCAGAGACAGAGTATCGCAAAACATACAACTCACTCCATGAATTGATTGCTACGGCATCTGTCATCAGCAGTCACAACTAGCAACACCAGTAGCAGCCGACTGCACGTAAAGAATTGGAATGTGCAGTGGGATTTTTGTGAATTCGGCGCAGGGCTCATCTTTCCGACATAGGTTTGAGAATCTTATGGGAACACGTGTACTGTTTCTAATTAAGTGTAGTGGTGGGAGGAGGGTACTTCCTGCGCATTACAGCACGCTTGCCAATTGTGGCTGCTAATCGTTCGCTCGTATCTGCCTTGACACAATTTCTGGCTGTGAATTATTCCACTTGCATGGCAGTGTGCGCATGTTGGTGTGTTAAAAATTCTGGAGGCGCTGGGTATCGATCCCAGTACCTCTCGCATGCTAAGCGAGCGCTCTACCATCTGAGCTACGCCCCCTGCTGACGAACTGCGCTACATACAGCCATATCAATTGCACAGACCCTTGCACTCCAATTATTCCGCAGACAAACACTACTCTCAATGTGTCTGTGAGGGTGTCTTTCAGGTTTCCTGCATTCTGTATCGAATCGTAGTTGGCCAAAATCAAAGTGGCACGCGTTCGGCCAACGCTCTGAGGTAGACGAAAGTGTTGTTCACTCTCTAGACTTCACTGAGGTTAGGCCGTTTTACCCAAGGCAGATTTGCACTCGATGACACCTCGACAACAGCCGGTCCTCACATTTACGTCTTGCTCTCCTTACGTCAGTATACGAGTCTGTGACGCTGGCTTTGCAACATCTTGCGTGCCTTTAGGCTCGCCGCGACCAACACTTACCACGCACTGACCACAAAACATGGAGGCGCCGGGGCTTGAACCCGGGACCTTTCACATGCAAAGCGAACGCTCTACCAACTGAGCTACGCCCCCAAGCACAACCAAGCTGCGCTGTTCTCCATTCTTTACTACTCTTATGTGCACGGACACGATGGTTGGTTGGTTTGCAGGGCTGAAGGGAACAGAGTACAAAGGCGCGGACGCGTTCATATACACAAGAGTTCCAAGTAGTTTCGATGCTCTGGTATTACGACTGCAAATTCCGTCCGTTTTTAACGTCTTAAATTGAAGGGGCAGTCACAAGTTGCTCTGTTTTCACTCCATGTCGACAATCACACAGCACCTGAGGTAACAAGCACATCTGAAGCCCCATTGTGCACTCGACTGTTCATGCCAACTCACTGCCTCGCACTTAACTACTGTGTACCACTCTTGTCGTCCAACTGCAAAAGACTGGGCCACAACAAGTTTCCGCGTCTCCATTGCACTGCGCAAACTACGAAACGCTCCCCAAACATGGCACTCACCCATGCAGACGACTTTTCCGACTTTACACGACGCTCACGCAACGCTCACGCTAGTGACAGCCTTATTTAGAGCTTGACGTCGCGCCCAAGCGAGTGAGCACATTTCGCCTACGGCTTAGGCCGCCCACCTAGTGTGGCTGCTCGGTGTCTGCAGGCAGCGAGGGGCTGCAAGCTTCCCGTATTCGCGCCTATGTCACCTCTGCTTGCTTGTCAGAGACAGAGTATCGCAAAACATACAACTCACTCCATGAATTGATTGCTACGGCATCTGTCATCAGCAGTCACAACTAGCAACACCAGTAGCAGCCGACTGCACGTAAAGAATTGGAATGTGCAGTGGGATTTTTGTGAATTCGGCGCAGGGCTCATCTTTCCGACATAGGTTTGAGAATCTTATGGGAACACGTGTACTGTTTCTAAATTAAGTGTAGTGGTGGGAGGAGGGTACTTCCTGCGCATTACAGCACGCTTGCCAATTGTGGCTGCTAATCGTTCGCTCGTATCTGCCTTGACACAATTTCTGGCTGTGAATTATTCCACTTGCATGGCAGTGTGCGCATGTTGGTGTGTTAAAAATTCTGGAGGCGCTGGGTATCGATCCCAGTAAGCTACGCCCCCTGCTGACGAACTGCGCTACATACAGCCCATATCAATTGCACAGACCCTTGCACTCCAATTATTCCGCAGACAAACACTACTCTCAATGTGTCTGTGAGGGTGTCTTTCAGGTTTCCTGGATTCTGTATCGAATCGTAGTTGGCCAAAATGAAAGTGGCACGCACGACGTCGAAAATAGCCCTCGGCCAACGCTCTGAGGTAGACGAAAGTGTTGTTCACTCTCTAGACTTCACTGAGGTTAGGCCGTTTTACCTAAGGCAGATTTGCACTCGATGACACCTCGACAACAGCCGGTCCTCACATTTACGTCTTGCTCTCCTTACGTCAGTATACGAGTCTGTGACGCTGGCTTTGCAACATCTTGCGTGCCTTTAGGCTCGCCGCGACCAACACTTACCACGAACTGACCACAAAACATGGAGCGCCGGGGCTTGAACCCGGGACCTTTCACATGCAAAGCGAACGCTCTACCAACTGAGCTACGCCCCCAAGCACAACCAAACTGCGCTGTTCTCCATTCTTTACTACTCTTATGTGCACGGACACGATGGTTGGTTGGTTTGCAGGGCTGAAGGGGAACAGAGTACAAAGGCGCGGACGCGTTCATATACACAAGAGTTCCAAGTAGTTCGATGCTCTGGTATTACGACTGCAAATTCCGTCCGTTTTTAACGTCTTAAATTGAAGGGGCAGTCACAAGTTGCTCTGTTTTCACTCCATGTCGACAATCACACAGCACCTGAGGTAACAAGCACATCTGAAGCCCCATTGTGCACTCGACTGTTCATGCCAACTCACTGCCTCGCACTTTACTACTGTGTACCACTCTTGTCGTCCAACTGCAAAAGACTGGGCCACAACAAGTTTCCGCGTCTCCATTGCACTGCGCAAACTACGAAACGCTCCCCAAACATGGCACTCACCCATGCAGACGACTTTTCCGACTTTACACGACGCTCACGCAACGCTCACGCTAGTGACAGCCTTATTTAGAGCTTGACGTCGCGCCCAAGCGAGTGAGCACATTTCGCCTACGGCTTAGGCCGCCCACCTAGTGTGGCTGCTCGGTGTCTGCAGGCAGCGAGGGGCTGCAAGCTTCCCGTATTCGCGCCTATGTCACCTCTGCTTGCTTGTCAGAGACAGAGTATCGCAAAACATACAACTCACTCCATGAATTGATTGCTACGGCATCTGTCATCAGCAGTCACAACTAGCAACACCAGTAGCAGCCGACTGCACGTAAAGAATTGGAATGTGCAGTGGGATTTTTGTGAATTCGGCGCAAGGCTGATCTTCCGACATACGTTTGAGAATCTTATGGGAACACGTGTACTGTTTCTAAATTAAGTGTAGTGGTGGGAGGAGGGTACTTCCTGCGCATTACAGCACGCTTGCAATTGTGGCTGCTAATCGTTCGCTCGTATCTGCCTTGACACATTTTCTGGCTGTGAATTATTCCACTTGCATGGCAGTGTGCGCATGTTGGTGTGTTAAAAATTCTGGAGGCGCTGGGTATCGATCCCAGTACCTCTCGCATGCTAAGCGAGCGCTCTACCATCTGAGCTACGCTCCCTGCTGACGAACTGCGCTACATACAGCCATATCAATTGCACAGACCCTTGCACTCTCAATTATTCCGCAGACAAACACTACTCTCAATGTGTCTGTGAGGGTGTCTTTCAGGTTCCTGGATTCTGTATCGAATCGTAGTCGGCCAAAATCAAAGTGGCACGCACGACGTCGAAAATAGCGTTCGGCCAACGCTCTGAGGTAGACGAAAGTGTTGTTCACTCTCTAGACTTCACTGAGGTTAGGCCGTTTTACCTAAGGCAGATTTGCACTCGATGACACCTCGACAACAGCCGGTCCTCACATTTACGTCTTGCTCCTCCTTACGTCAGTATACGAGTCTGTGACGCTGGCTTTGCAACATCTTGCGTGCCTTTAGGCTCGCCGCGACCAACACTTGCCACGAACTGACCACAAAACATGGAGGCGCCGGGGCTTGAACCTGGGACCTTTCACATGCAAAGCGAACGCTCTACCAACTGAGCTACGCCCCCAAGCACAACCAAACTGCGCTGTTCTCCATTCTTTACTACTCTTATGTGCACGGACACGATGGTTGGTTGGTTTGCAGGGCTGAAGGGAACAGGAGTACAAAGGCGCGGACGCGTTCATATACACAAGAGTTCCAAGTAGTTTCGATGCTCTGGTATTACGACTGCAAATTCCGTCCGTTTTTAACGTCTTAAATTGAAGGGGCAGTCACAAGTTGCTCTGTTTTCACTCCATGTCGACAATCACACAGCACCTGAGGTAACAAGCACATCTGAAGCCCCATTGTGCACTCGACTGTTCATGCCAACTCACTGCCTCGCACTTTACTACTGTGTACCACTCTTGTCGTCCAACTGCAAAAGACTGGGCCACAACAAGTTTCCGCGTCTCCATTGCACTGCGCAAACTACGAAACGCTCCCAAACATGGCACTCACCCATGCAGACGACTTTTCCGACTTTACACGACGCTCACGCAACGCTCACGCTAGTGACAGCCTTATTTAGAGCTTGACGTCGCGCCCAAGCGAGTGTGAGCACATTTCGCCTACGGCTTAGGCCGCCCACCTAGTGTGGCTGCTCGGTGTCTGCAGGCAGCGAGGGGCTGCAAGCTTCCCGTATTCGCGCCTATGTCACCTCTGCTTGCTTGTCAGAGACAGAGTATCGCAAAACATACAACTCACTCCATGAATTGATTGCTACGGCATCTGTCATCAGCAGTCACAACTAGCAACACCAGTAGCAGCCGACTGCACGTAAAGAATTGGAATGTGCAGTGGGATTTTTGTGAATTCGGCGCAAGGCTGATCTTTCCGACATACGTTTGAGAATCTTATGGGAACACGTGTACTGTTTCTAAATTAAGTGTAGTGGTGGGAGGAGGGTACTTCCTGCGCATTACAGCACGCTTGCCAATTGTGGCTGCTAATCGTTCGCTCGTATCTGCCTTGACACATTTTCTGGCTGTGAATTATTCCACTTGCATGGCAGTGTGCGCATGTTGGTGTGTTAAAAATTCTGGAGGCGCTGGGTATCGATCCAGTACCTCTCGCATGCTAAGCGAGCGCTCTACCATCTGAGCTACGCCCCCTGCTGACGAACTGCGCTACATACAGCCATATCAATTGCACAGACCCTTGCACTCCAATTATTCCGCAGACAAACACTACTCTCAATGTGTCTGTGAGGGTGTCTTTCAGGTTTCTCTGGATTCTGTATCGAATCGTAGTTGGCCAAAATGAAAGTGGCACGCACGACGTCGAAAATAGCCCTCGGCCAACGCTCTGAGTAGACGAAAGTGTTGTTCACTCTCTAGACTTCACTGAGGTTAGGCCGTTTTACCTAAGGCAGATTTGCACTCGATGACACCTCGACAACAGCCGGTCCTCACATTTACGTCTTGCTCTCCTTACGTCAGTATACGAGTCTGTGACGCTGGCTTTGCAACATCTTGCGTGCCTTTAGGCTCGCCGCGACCAACACTTACCACGAACTGACCACAAAACATGAGGCGCCGGGGCTTGAACCCGGGACCTTTCACATGCAAAGCGAACGCTCTACCAACTGAGCTACGCCCCCAAGCACAACCAAACTGCGCTGTTCTCCATTCTTTACTACTCTTATGTGCACGGACACGATGGTTGGTTGGTTTGCAGGGCTGAAGGGAACAGAGTACAAAGGCGCGGACGCGTTCATATACACAAGAGTTCCAAGTAGTTTCGATGCTCTGGTATTACGACTGCAAATTCCGTCCGTTTTTAACGTCTTAAATTGAAGGGGCAGTCACAAGTTGCTCTGTTTTCACTCCATGTCGACAATCACACAGCACCTGAGGTAACAAGCACATCTGAAGCCCCATTGTGCACTCGACTGTTCATGCCAACTCACTGCCTCGCACTTTACTACTGTGTACCACTCTTGTCGTCCAACTGCAAAAGACTGGGCCACAACAAGTTTCCGCGTCTCCATTGCACTGCGCAAACTACGAAACGCTCCCCAAACATGGCACTCACCCATGCAGACGACTTTTCCGACTTTACACGACGCTCACGCAACGCTCACGCTAGTGACAGCCTTATTTAGAGCTTGACGTCGCGCCCAAGCGAGTGAGCACATTTCGCCTACGGCTTAGGCCGCCCACCTAGTGTGGCTGCTCGGTGTCTGCAGGCAGCGAGGGGCTGCAAGCTTCCCGTATTCGCGCCTATGTCACCTCTGCTTGCTTGTCAGAGACAGAGTATCGCAAAACATACAACTCACTCCATGAATTGATTGCTACGGCATCTGTCATCAGCAGTCACAACTAGCAACACCAGTAGCAGCCGACTGCACGTAAAGAATTGGAATGTGCAGTGGGATTTTTGTGAATTCGGCGCAAGGCTGATCTTTCGACATACGTTTGAGAATCTTATGGGAACACGTGTACTGTTTCTAAATTAAGTGTAGTGGTGGGAGGAGGGTACTTCCTGCGCATTACAGCACGCTTGCCAATTGTGGCTGCTAATCGTTCGCTCGTATCTGCCTTGACACATTTTCTGGCTGTGAATTATTCCACTTGCATGCAGTGTGCGCATGTTGGTGTGTTAAAAATTCTGGAGGCGCTGGGTATCGATCCAGTACCTCTCGCATGCTAAGCGAGCGCTCTACCATCTGAGCTACGCTCCCTGCTGACGAACTGCGCTACATACAGCCATATCAATTGCACAGACCCTTGCACTCCAATTATTCCGCAGACAAACACTACTCTCAATGTGTCTGTGAGGGTGTCTTTCAGGTTTCCTGGATTCTGTATCGAATCGTAGTCGGCCAAAATCAAAGTGGCACGCACGACGTCGAAAATAGCGTTCGGCCAACGCTCTGAGGTAGACGAAAGTGTTGTTCACTCTCTAGACTTCACTGAGGTTAGGCCGTTTTACCTAAGCAGATTTGCACTCGATGACACCTCGACAACAGCCGGTCCTCACATTTACGTCTTGCTCTCCTTACGTCAGTATACGAGTCTGTGACGCTGGCTTTGCAACATCTTGCGTGCCTTTAGGCTCGCCGCGACCAACACTTGCCACGAACTGACCACAAAACATGGAGCGCCGGGGCTTGAACCTGGGACCTTTCACATGCAAAGCGAACGCTCTACCAACTGAGCTACGCCCCAAGCACAACCAAACTGCGCTGTTCTCCATTCTTTACTACTCTTATGTGCACGGACACGATGGTTGGTTGGTTTGCAGGGCTGAAGGGAACAGAGTACAAAGGCGCGGACGCTGTTCATATACACAAGAGTTCCAAGTAGTTTCGATGCTCTGGTATTACGACTGCAAATTCCGTCCGTTTTTAACGTCTTAAATTGAAGGGGCAGTCACAAGTTGCTCTGTTTTCACTCCATGTCGACAATCACACAGCACCTGAGGTAACAAGCACATCTGAAGCCCCATTGTGCACTCGACTGTTCATGCCAACTCACTGCCTCGCACTTTACTACTGTGTACCCACTCTTGTCGTCCAACTGCAAAAGACTGGGCCACAACAAGTTTCCGCGTCTCCATTGCACTGCGCAAACTACGAAACGCTCCCCAAAACATGGCACTCACCCATGCAGACGACTTTCCGACTTTACACGACGCTCACGCAACGCTCACGCTAGTGACAGCCTTATTAGAGCTTGACGTCGCGCCCCAAGCGAGTGAGCACATTTCGCCTACGGCTTAGGCCGCCCACCTAGTGTGGCTGCTCGGTGTCTGCAGGCAGCGAGGGGCTGCAAGCTTCCCGTATTCGCGCCTATGTCCACCTCTGCTTGCTTGTCAGAGACAGAGTATCGCAAAACATACAACTCACTCCATGAATTGATTGCTACGGCATCTGTCATCAGCAGTCACAACTAGCAACACCAGTAGCAGCCGACTGCACGTAAAGAATTGGAATGTGCAGTGGGGATTTTTGTGAATTCGGCGCAAGGCTGATCTTTCCGACATACGTTGAGAATCCTTATGGGAACACGTGTACTGTTTCTAAATTAAGTGTAGTGGTGGGAGGAGGGTACTTCCTGCGCATTACAGCACGCTTGCCAATTGTGGCTGCTAATCGTTCGCTCGTATCTGCCTTGACACATTTTCTGGCTGTGAATTATTCCACTTGCATGGCAGTGTGCGCATGTTGGTGTGTTAAAAATTCTGGAAGGCGCTGGGTATCGATCCCAGTACCTCTCGCATGCTAAGCGAGCGCTCTACCATCTGAGCTACGCCCCCTGAATTCTGGAGGCGCTGGGTATCGATCCCAGTACCTCTCGCATGCTAAGCGAGCGCTCTACCATCTGAGCTACGCCCCCTGCTGACGAACTGCGCTACATACAGCCATATCAATTGCACAGACCCTTGCACTCCAATTATTCCGCAGACAAACACTACTCTCAATGTGTCTGTGAGGGTGTCTTTCAGGTTTCCTGCATTCTGTATCGAATCGTAGTTGGCCAAAATCAAAGTGGCACGCGTTCGGCCAACGCTCTGAGGTAGACGAAAGTGTTGTTCACTCTCTAGACTTCACTGAGGTTAGGCCGTTTTACCCAAGGCAGATTTGCACTCGATGACACCTCGACAACAGCCGGTCCTCACATTTACGTCTTGCTCTCCTTACGTCAGTATACGAGTCTGTGACGCTGGCTTTGCAACATCTTGCGTGCCTTTAGGCTCGCCGCGACCAACACTTACCACGCACTGACCACAAAACATGGAGGCGCCGGGGCTTGAACCCGGGACCTTTCACATGCAAAGCGAACGCTCTACCAACTGAGCTACGCCCCCAAGCACAACCAAGCTGCGCTGTTCTCCATTCTTTACTACTCTTATGTGCACGGACACGATGGTTGGTTGGTTTGCAGGGCTGAAGGGAACAGAGTACAAAGGCGCGGACGCGTTCATATACACAAGAGTTCCAAGTAGTTTCGATGCTCTGGTATTACGACTGCAAATTCCGTCCGTTTTTAACGTCTTAAATTGAAGGGGCAGTCACAAGTTGCTCTGTTTTCACTCCATGTCGACAATCACACAGCACCTGAGGTAACAAGCACATCTGAAGCCCCATTGTGCACTCGACTGTTCATGCCAACTCACTGCCTCGCACTTAACTACTGTGTACCACTCTTGTCGTCCAACTGCAAAAGACTGGGCCACAACAAGTTTCCGCGTCTCCATTGCACTGCGCAAACTACGAAACGCTCCCCAAACATGGCACTCACCCATGCAGACGACTTTTCCGACTTTACACGACGCTCACGCAACGCTCACGCTAGTGACAGCCTTATTTAGAGCTTGACGTCGCGCCCAAGCGAGTGAGCACATTTCGCCTACGGCTTAGGCCGCCCACCTAGTGTGGCTGCTCGGTGTCTGCAGGCAGCGAGGGGCTGCAAGCTTCCCGTATTCGCGCCTATGTCACCTCTGCTTGCTTGTCAGAGACAGAGTATCGCAAAACATACAACTCACTCCATGAATTGATTGCTACGGCATCTGTCATCAGCAGTCACAACTAGCAACACCAGTAGCAGCCGACTGCACGTAAAGAATTGGAATGTGCAGTGGGATTTTTGTGAATTCGGCGCAAGGCTGATCTTTCCGACATAGGTTTGAGAATCTTATGGGAACACGTGTACTGTTTCTAAATTAAGTGTAGTGGTGGGAGGAGGGTACTTCCTGCGCATTACAGCACGCTTGCCAATTGTGGCTGCTAATCGTTCGCTCGTATCTGCCTTGACACAATTTCTGGCTGTGAATTATTCCACTTGCATGGCAGTGTGCGCATGTTGGTGTGTTAAAAATTCTGGAGGCGCTGGGTATCGATCCCAGTACCTCTCGCATGCTAAGCGAGCGCTCTACCATCTGAGCTACGCCCCCTGCTGACGAACTGCGCTACATACAGCCATATCAATTGCACAGACCCTTGCACTCCAATTATTCCGCAGACAAACACTACTCTCAATGTGTCTGTGAGGGTGTCTTTCAGGTTTCCTGCATTCTGTATCGAATCGTAGTTGGCCAAAATCAAAGTGGCACGCGTTCGGCCAACGCTCTGAGGTAGACGAAAGTGTTGTTCACTCTCTAGACTTCACTGAGGTTAGGCCGTTTTACCCAAGGCAGATTTGCACTCGATGACACCTCGACAACAGCCGGTCCTCACATTTACGTCTTGCTCTCCTTACGTCAGTATACGAGTCTGTGACGCTGGCTTTGCAACATCTTGCGTGCCTTTAGGCTCGCCGCGACCAACACTTACCACGCACTGACCACAAAACATGGAGGCGCCGGGGCTTGAACCCGGGACCTTTCACATGCAAAGCGAACGCTCTACCAACTGAGCTACGCCCCCAAGCACAACCAAGCTGCGCTGTTCTCCATTCTTTACTACTCTTATGTGCACGGACACGATGGTTGGTTGGTTTGCAGGGCTGAAGGGAACAGAGTACAAAGGCGCGGACGCGTTCATATACACAAGAGTTCCAAGTAGTTTCGATGCTCTGGTATTACGACTGCAAATTCCGTCCGTTTTTAACGTCTTAAATTGAAGGGGCAGTCACAAGTTGCTCTGTTTTCACTCCATGTCGACAATCACACAGCACCTGAGGTAACAAGCACATCTGAAGCCCCATTGTGCACTCGACTGTTCATGCCAACTCACTGCCTCGCACTTAACTACTGTGTACCACTCTTGTCGTCCAACTGCAAAAGACTGGGCCACAACAAGTTTCCGCGTCTCCATTGCACTGCGCAAACTACGAAACGCTCCCCAAACATGGCACTCACCCATGCAGACGACTTTTCCGACTTTACACGACGCTCACGCAACGCTCACGCTAGTGACAGCCTTATTTAGAGCTTGACGTCGCGCCCAAGCGAGTGAGCACATTTCGCCTACGGCTTAGGCCGCCCACCTAGTGTGGCTGCTCGGTGTCTGCAGGCAGCGAGGGGCTGCAAGCTTCCCGTATTCGCGCCTATGTCACCTCTGCTTGCTTGTCAGAGACAGAGTATCGCAAAACATACAACTCACTCCATGAATTGATTGCTACGGCATCTGTCATCAGCAGTCACAACTAGCAACACCAGTAGCAGCCGACTGCACGTAAAGAATTGGAATGTGCAGTGGGATTTTTGTGAATTCGGCGCAAGGCTGATCTTTCCGACATAGGTTTGAGAATCTTATGGGAACACGTGTACTGTTTCTAAATTAAGTGTAGTGGTGGGAGGAGGGTACTTCCTGCGCATTACAGCACGCTTGCCAATTGTGGCTGCTAATCGTTCGCTCGTATCTGCCTTGACACAATTTCTGGCTGTGAATTATTCCACTTGCATGGCAGTGTGCGCATGTTGGTGTGTTAAAAATTCTGGAGGCGCTGGGTATCGATCCCAGTACCTCTCGCATGCTAAGCGAGCGCTCTACCATCTGAGCTACGCCCCCTGCTGACGAACTGCGCTACATACAGCCATATCAATTGCACAGACCCTTGCACTCCAATTATTCCGCAGACAAACACTACTCTCAATGTGTCTGTGAGGGTGTCTTTCAGGTTTCCTGCATTCTGTATCGAATCGTAGTTGGCCAAAATCAAAGTGGCACGCGTTCGGCCAACGCTCTGAGGTAGACGAAAGTGTTGTTCACTCTCTAGACTTCACTGAGGTTAGGCCGTTTTACCCAAGGCAGATTTGCACTCGATGACACCTCGACAACAGCCGGTCCTCACATTTACGTCTTGCTCTCCTTACGTCAGTATACGAGTCTGTGACGCTGGCTTTGCAACATCTTGCGTGCCTTTAGGCTCGCCGCGACCAACACTTACCACGCACTGACCACAAAACATGGAGGCGCCGGGGCTTGAACCCGGGACCTTTCACATGCAAAGCGAACGCTCTACCAACTGAGCTACGCCCCCAAGCACAACCAAGCTGCGCTGTTCTCCATTCTTTACTACTCTTATGTGCACGGACACGATGGTTGGTTGGTTTGCAGGGCTGAAGGGAACAGAGTACAAAGGCGCGGACGCGTTCATATACACAAGAGTTCCAAGTAGTTTCGATGCTCTGGTATTACGACTGCAAATTCCGTCCGTTTTTAACGTCTTAAATTGAAGGGGCAGTCACAAGTTGCTCTGTTTTCACTCCATGTCGACAATCACACAGCACCTGAGGTAACAAGCACATCTGAAGCCCCATTGTGCACTCGACTGTTCATGCCAACTCACTGCCTCGCACTTAACTACTGTGTACCACTCTTGTCGTCCAACTGCAAAAGACTGGGCCACAACAAGTTTCCGCGTCTCCATTGCACTGCGCAAACTACGAAACGCTCCCCAAACATGGCACTCACCCATGCAGACGACTTTTCCGACTTTACACGACGCTCACGCTAGTGACAGCCTTATTTAGAGCTTGACGTCGCGCCCAAGCGAGTGAGCACATTTCGCCTACGGCTTAGGCCGCCCACCTAGTGTGGCTGCTCGGTGTCTGCAGGCAGCGAGGGGCTGCAAGCTTCCCGTATTCGCGCCTATGTCACCTCTGCTTGCTTGTCAGAGACAGAGTATCGCAAAACATACAACTCACTCCATGAATTGATTGCTACGGCATCTGTCATCAGCAGTCACAACTAGCAACACCAGTAGCAGCCGACTGCACGTAAAGAATTGGAATGTGCAGTGGGATTTTTGTGAATTCGGCGCAAGGCTCATCTTTCCGACATAGGTTTGAGAATCTTATGGGAACACGTGTACTGTTTCTAAATTAAGTGTAGTGGTGGGAGGAGGGTACTTCCTGCGCATTACAGCACGCTTGCCAATTGTGGCTGCTAATCGTTCGCTCGTATCTGCCTTGACACAATTTCTGGCTGTGAATTATTCCACTTGCATGGCAGTGTGCGCATGTTGGTGTGTTAAAAATTCTGGAGGCGCTGGGTATCGATCCCAGTACCTCTCGCATGCTAAGCGAGCGCTCTACCATCTGAGCTACGCCCCCTGCTGACGAACTGCGCTACATACAGCCATATCAATTGCACAGACCCTTGCACTCCAATTATTCCGCAGACAAACACTACTCTCAATGTGTCTGTGAGGGTGTCTTTCAGGTTTCCTGCATTCTGTATCGAATCGTAGTTGGCCAAAATCAAAGTGGCACGCGTTCGGCCAACGCTCTGAGGTAGACGAAAGTGTTGTTCACTCTCTAGACTTCACTGAGGTTAGGCCGTTTTACCCAAGGCAGATTTGCACTCGATGACACCTCGACAACAGCCGGTCCTCACATTTACGTCTTGCTCTCCTTACGTCAGTATACGAGTCTGTGACGCTGGCTTTGCAACATCTTGCGTGCCTTTAGGCTCGCCGCGACCAACACTTACCACGCACTGACCACAAAACATGGAGGCGCCGGGGCTTGAACCCGGGACCTTTCACATGCAAAGCGAACGCTCTACCAACTGAGCTACGCCCCCAAGCACAACCAAGCTGCGCTGTTCTCCATTCTTTACTACTCTTATGTGCACGGACACGATGGTTGGTTGGTTTGCAGGGCTGAAGGGAACAGAGTACAAAGGCGCGGACGCGTTCATATACACAAGAGTTCCAAGTAGTTTCGATGCTCTGGTATTACGACTGCAAATTCCGTCCGTTTTTAACGTCTTAAATTGAAGGGGCAGTCACAAGTTGCTCTGTTTTCACTCCATGTCGACAATCACACAGCACCTGAGGTAACAAGCACATCTGAAGCCCCATTGTGCACTCGACTGTTCATGCCAACTCACTGCCTCGCACTTAACTACTGTGTACCACTCTTGTCGTCCAACTGCAAAAGACTGGGCCACAACAAGTTTCCGCGTCTCCATTGCACTGCGCAAACTACGAAACGCTCCCCAAACATGGCACTCACCCATGCAGACGACTTTTCCGACTTTACACGACGCTCACGCAACGCTCACGCTAGTGACAGCCTTATTTAGAGCTTGACGTCGCGCCCAAGCGAGTGAGCACATTTCGCCTACGGCTTAGGCCGCCCACCTAGTGTGGCTGCTCGGTGTCTGCAGGCAGCGAGGGGCTGCAAGCTTCCCGTATTCGCGCCTATGTCACCTCTGCTTGCTTGTCAGAGACAGAGTATCGCAAAACATACAACTCACTCCATGAATTGATTGCTACGGCATCTGTCATCAGCAGTCACAACTAGCAACACCAGTAGCAGCCGACTGCACGTAAAGAATTGGAATGTGCAGTGGGATTTTTGTGAATTCGGCGCAAGGCTCATCTTTCCGACATAGGTTTGAGAATCTTATGGGAACACGTGTACTGTTTCTAAATTAAGTGTAGTGGTGGGAGGAGGGTACTTCCTGCGCATTACAGCACGCTTGCCAATTGTGGCTGCTAATCGTTCGCTCGTATCTGCCTTGACACAATTTCTGGCTGTGAATTATTCCACTTGCATGGCAATGTGCGCATGTTGGTGTGTTAAAAATTCTGGAGGCGCTGGGTATCGATCCCAGTACCTCTCGCATGCTAAGCGAGCGCTCTACCATCTGAGCTACGCCCCCTGCTGACGAACTGCGCTACATACAGCCATATCAATTGCACAGACCCTTGCACTCCAATTATTCCGCAGACAAACACTACTCTCAATGTGTCTGTGAGGGTGTCTTTCAGGTTTCCTGCATTCTGTATCGAATCGTAGTTGGCCAAAATCAAAGTGGCACGCGTTCGGCCAACGCTCTGAGGTAGACGAAAGTGTTGTTCACTCTCTAGACTTCACTGAGGTTAGGCCGTTTTACCCAAGGCAGATTTGCACTCGATGACACCTCGACAACAGCCGGTCCTCACATTTACGTCTTGCTCTCCTTACGTCAGTATACGAGTCTGTGACGCTGGCTTTGCAACATCTTGCGTGCCTTTAGGCTCGCCGCGACCAACACTTACCACGCACTGACCACAAAACATGGAGGCGCCGGGGCTTGAACCCGGGACCTTTCACATGCAAAGCGAACGCTCTACCAACTGAGCTACGCCCCCAAGCACAACCAAGCTGCGCTGTTCTCCATTCTTTACTACTCTTATGTGCACGGACACGATGGTTGGTTGGTTTGCAGGGCTGAAGGGAACAGAGTACAAAGGCGCGGACGCGTTCATATACACAAGAGTTCCAAGTAGTTTCGATGCTCTGGTATTACGACTGCAAATTCCGTCCGTTTTTAACGTCTTAAATTGAAGGGGCAGTCACAAGTTGCTCTGTTTTCACTCCATGTCGACAATCACACAGCACCTGAGGTAACAAGCACATCTGAAGCCCCATTGTGCACTCGACTGTTCATGCCAACTCACTGCCTCGCACTTAACTACTGTGTACCACTCTTGTCGTCCAACTGCAAAAGACTGGGCCACAACAAGTTTCCGCGTCTCCATTGCACTGCGCAAACTACGAAACGCTCCCCAAACATGGCACTCACCCATGCAGACGACTTTTCCGACTTTACACGACGCTCACGCAACGCTCACGCTAGTGACAGCCTTATTTAGAGCTTGACGTCGCGCCCAAGCGAGTGAGCACATTTCGCCTACGGCTTAGGCCGCCCACCTAGTGTGGCTGCTCGGTGTCTGCAGGCAGCGAGGGGCTGCAAGCTTCCCGTATTCGCGCCTATGTCACCTCTGCTTGCTTGTCAGAGACAGAGTATCGCAAAACATACAACTCACTCCATGAATTGATTGCTACGGCATCTGTCATCAGCAGTCACAACTAGCAACACCAGTAGCAGCCGACTGCACGTAAAGAATTGGAATGTGCAGTGGGATTTTTGTGAATTCGGCGCAAGGCTCATCTTTCCGACATAGGTTTGAGAATCTTATGGGAACACGTGTACTGTTTCTAAATTAAGTGTAGTGGTGGGAGGAGGGTACTTCCTGCGCATTACAGCACGCTTGCCAATTGTGGCTGCTAATCGTTCGCTCGTATCTGCCTTGACACAATTTCTGGCTGTGAATTATTCCACTTGCATGGCAATGTGCGCATGTTGGTGTGTTAAAAATTCTGGAGGCGCTGGGTATCGATCCCAGTACCTCTCGCATGCTAAGCGAGCGCTCTACCATCTGAGCTACGCCCCCTGCTGACGAACTGCGCTACATACAGCCATATCAATTGCACAGACCCTTGCACTCCAATTATTCCGCAGACAAACACTACTCTCAATGTGTCTGTGAGGGTGTCTTTCAGGTTTCCTGCATTCTGTATCGAATCGTAGTTGGCCAAAATCAAAGTGGCACGCGTTCGGCCAACGCTCTGAGGTAGACGAAAGTGTTGTTCACTCTCTAGACTTCACTGAGGTTAGGCCGTTTTACCCAAGGCAGATTTGCACTCGATGACACCTCGACAACAGCCGGTCCTCACATTTACGTCTTGCTCTCCTTACGTCAGTATACGAGTCTGTGACGCTGGCTTTGCAACATCTTGCGTGCCTTTAGGCTCGCCGCGACCAACACTTACCACGCACTGACCACAAAACATGGAGGCGCCGGGGCTTGAACCCGGGACCTTTCACATGCAAAGCGAACGCTCTACCAACTGAGCTACGCCCCCAAGCACAACCAAGCTGCGCTGTTCTCCATTCTTTACTACTCTTATGTGCACGGACACGATGGTTGGTTGGTTTGCAGGGCTGAAGGGAACAGAGTACAAAGGCGCGGACGCGTTCATATACACAAGAGTTCCAAGTAGTTTCGATGCTCTGGTATTACGACTGCAAATTCCGTCCGTTTTTAACGTCTTAAATTGAAGGGGCAGTCACAAGTTGCTCTGTTTTCACTCCATGTCGACAATCACACAGCACCTGAGGTAACAAGCACATCTGAAGCCCCATTGTGCACTCGACTGTTCATGCCAACTCACTGCCTCGCACTTAACTACTGTGTACCACTCTTGTCGTCCAACTGCAAAAGACTGGGCCACAACAAGTTTCCGCGTCTCCATTGCACTGCGCAAACTACGAAACGCTCCCCAAACATGGCACTCACCCATGCAGACGACTTTTCCGACTTTACACGACGCTCACGCAACGCTCACGCTAGTGACAGCCTTATTTAGAGCTTGACGTCGCGCCCAAGCGAGTGAGCACATTTCGCCTACGGCTTAGGCCGCCCACCTAGTGTGGCTGCTCGGTGTCTGCAGGCAGCGAGGGGCTGCAAGCTTCCCGTATTCGCGCCTATGTCACCTCTGCTTGCTTGTCAGAGACAGAGTATCGCAAAACATACAACTCACTCCATGAATTGATTGCTACGGCATCTGTCATCAGCAGTCACAACTAGCAACACCAGTAGCAGCCGACTGCACGTAAAGAATTGGAATGTGCAGTGGGATTTTTGTGAATTCGGCGCAAGGCTCATCTTTCCGACATAGGTTTGAGAATCTTATGGGAACACGTGTACTGTTTCTAAATTAAGTGTAGTGGTGGGAGGAGGGTACTTCCTGCGCATTACAGCACGCTTGCCAATTGTGGCTGCTAATCGTTCGCTCGTATCTGCCTTGACACAATTTCTGGCTGTGAATTATTCCACTTGCATGGCAGTGTGCGCATGTTGGTGTGTTAAAAATTCTGGAGGCGCTGGGTATCGATCCCAGTACCTCTCGCATGCTAAGCGAGCGCTCTACCATCTGAGCTACGCCCCCTGCTGACGAACTGCGCTACATACAGCCATATCAATTGCACAGACCCTTGCACTCCAATTATTCCGCAGACAAACACTACTCTCAATGTGTCTGTGAGGGTGTCTTTCAGGTTTCCTGCATTCTGTATCGAATCGTAGTTGGCCAAAATCAAAGTGGCACGCGTTCGGCCAACGCTCTGAGGTAGACGAAAGTGTTGTTCACTCTCTAGACTTCACTGAGGTTAGGCCGTTTTACCCAAGGCAGATTTGCACTCGATGACACCTCGACAACAGCCGGTCCTCACATTTACGTCTTGCTCTCCTTACGTCAGTATACGAGTCTGTGACGCTGGCTTTGCAACATCTTGCGTGCCTTTAGGCTCGCCGCGACCAACACTTACCACGCACTGACCACAAAACATGGAGGCGCCGGGGCTTGAACCCGGGACCTTTCACATGCAAAGCGAACGCTCTACCAACTGAGCTACGCCCCCAAGCACAACCAAGCTGCGCTGTTCTCCATTCTTTACTACTCTTATGTGCACGGACACGATGGTTGGTTGGTTTGCAGGGCTGAAGGGAACAGAGTACAAAGGCGCGGACGCGTTCATATACACAAGAGTTCCAAGTAGTTTCGATGCTCTGGTATTACGACTGCAAATTCCGTCCGTTTTTAACGTCTTAAATTGAAGGGGCAGTCACAAGTTGCTCTGTTTTCACTCCATGTCGACAATCACACAGCACCTGAGGTAACAAGCACATCTGAAGCCCCATTGTGCACTCGACTGTTCATGCCAACTCACTGCCTCGCACTTAACTACTGTGTACCACTCTTGTCGTCCAACTGCAAAAGACTGGGCCACAACAAGTTTCCGCGTCTCCATTGCACTGCGCAAACTACGAAACGCTCCCCAAACATGGCACTCACCCATGCAGACGACTTTTCCGACTTTACACGACGCTCACGCTAGTGACAGCCTTATTTAGAGCTTGACGTCGCGCCCAAGCGAGTGAGCACATTTCGCCTACGGCTTAGGCCGCCCACCTAGTGTGGCTGCTCGGTGTCTGCAGGCAGCGAGGGGCTGCAAGCTTCCCGTATTCGCGCCTATGTCACCTCTGCTTGCTTGTCAGAGACAGAGTATCGCAAAACATACAACTCACTCCATGAATTGATTGCTACGGCATCTGTCATCAGCAGTCACAACTAGCAACACCAGTAGCAGCCGACTGCACGTAAAGAATTGGAATGTGCAGTGGGATTTTTGTGAATTCGGCGCAAGGCTCATCTTTCCGACATAGGTTTGAGAATCTTATGGGAACACGTGTACTGTTTCTAAATTAAGTGTAGTGGTGGGAGGAGGGTACTTCCTGCGCATTACAGCACGCTTGCCAATTGTGGCTGCTAATCGTTCGCTCGTATCTGCCTTGACACAATTTCTGGCTGTGAATTATTCCACTTGCATGGCAGTGTGCGCATGTTGGTGTGTTAAAAATTCTGGAGGCGCTGGGTATCGATCCCAGTACCTCTCGCATGCTAAGCGAGCGCTCTACCATCTGAGCTACGCCCCCTGCTGACGAACTGCGCTACATACAGCCATATCAATTGCACAGACCCTTGCACTCCAATTATTCCGCAGACAAACACTACTCTCAATGTGTCTGTGAGGGTGTCTTTCAGGTTTCCTGCATTCTGTATCGAATCGTAGTTGGCCAAAATCAAAGTGGCACGCGTTCGGCCAACGCTCTGAGGTAGACGAAAGTGTTGTTCACTCTCTAGACTTCACTGAGGTTAGGCCGTTTTACCCAAGGCAGATTTGCACTCGATGACACCTCGACAACAGCCGGTCCTCACATTTACGTCTTGCTCTCCTTACGTCAGTATACGAGTCTGTGACGCTGGCTTTGCAACATCTTGCGTGCCTTTAGGCTCGCCGCGACCAACACTTACCACGCACTGACCACAAAACATGGAGGCGCCGGGGCTTGAACCCGGGACCTTTCACATGCAAAGCGAACGCTCTACCAACTGAGCTACGCCCCCAAGCACAACCAAGCTGCGCTGTTCTCCATTCTTTACTACTCTTATGTGCACGGACACGATGGTTGGTTGGTTTGCAGGGCTGAAGGGAACAGAGTACAAAGGCGCGGACGCGTTCATATACACAAGAGTTCCAAGTAGTTTCGATGCTCTGGTATTACGACTGCAAATTCCGTCCGTTTTTAACGTCTTAAATTGAAGGGGCAGTCACAAGTTGCTCTGTTTTCACTCCATGTCGACAATCACACAGCACCTGAGGTAACAAGCACATCTGAAGCCCCATTGTGCACTCGACTGTTCATGCCAACTCACTGCCTCGCACTTAACTACTGTGTACCACTCTTGTCGTCCAACTGCAAAAGACTGGGCCACAACAAGTTTCCGCGTCTCCATTGCACTGCGCAAACTACGAAACGCTCCCCAAACATGGCACTCACCCATGCAGACGACTTTTCCGACTTTACACGACGCTCACGCAACGCTCACGCTAGTGACAGCCTTATTTAGAGCTTGACGTCGCGCCCAAGCGAGTGAGCACATTTCGCCTACGGCTTAGGCCGCCCACCTAGTGTGGCTGCTCGGTGTCTGCAGGCAGCGAGGGGCTGCAAGCTTCCCGTATTCGCGCCTATGTCACCTCTGCTTGCTTGTCAGAGACAGAGTATCGCAAAACATACAACTCACTCCATGAATTGATTGCTACGGCATCTGTCATCAGCAGTCACAACTAGCAACACCAGTAGCAGCCGACTGCACGTAAAGAATTGGAATGTGCAGTGGGATTTTTGTGAATTCGGCGCAAGGCTCATCTTTCCGACATAGGTTTGAGAATCTTATGGGAACACGTGTACTGTTTCTAAATTAAGTGTAGTGGTGGGAGGAGGGTACTTCCTGCGCATTACAGCACGCTTGCCAATTGTGGCTGCTAATCGTTCGCTCGTATCTGCCTTGACACAATTTCTGGCTGTGAATTATTCCACTTGCATGGCAGTGTGCGCATGTTGGTGTGTTAAAAATTCTGGAGGCGCTGGGTATCGATCCCAGTACCTCTCGCATGCTAAGCGAGCGCTCTACCATCTGAGCTACGCCCCCTGCTGACGAACTGCGCTACATACAGCCATATCAATTGCACAGACCCTTGCACTCCAATTATTCCGCAGACAAACACTACTCTCAATGTGTCTGTGAGGGTGTCTTTCAGGTTTCCTGCATTCTGTATCGAATCGTAGTTGGCCAAAATCAAAGTGGCACGCGTTCGGCCAACGCTCTGAGGTAGACGAAAGTGTTGTTCACTCTCTAGACTTCACTGAGGTTAGGCCGTTTTACCCAAGGCAGATTTGCACTCGATGACACCTCGACAACAGCCGGTCCTCACATTTACGTCTTGCTCTCCTTACGTCAGTATACGAGTCTGTGACGCTGGCTTTGCAACATCTTGCGTGCCTTTAGGCTCGCCGCGACCAACACTTACCACGCACTGACCACAAAACATGGAGGCGCCGGGGCTTGAACCCGGGACCTTTCACATGCAAAGCGAACGCTCTACCAACTGAGCTACGCCCCCAAGCACAACCAAGCTGCGCTGTTCTCCATTCTTTACTACTCTTATGTGCACGGACACGATGGTTGGTTGGTTTGCAGGGCTGAAGGGAACAGAGTACAAAGGCGCGGACGCGTTCATATACACAAGAGTTCCAAGTAGTTTCGATGCTCTGGTATTACGACTGCAAATTCCGTCCGTTTTTAACGTCTTAAATTGAAGGGGCAGTCACAAGTTGCTCTGTTTTCACTCCATGTCGACAATCACACAGCACCTGAGGTAACAAGCACATCTGAAGCCCCATTGTGCACTCGACTGTTCATGCCAACTCACTGCCTCGCACTTAACTACTGTGTACCACTCTTGTCGTCCAACTGCAAAAGACTGGGCCACAACAAGTTTCCGCGTCTCCATTGCACTGCGCAAACTACGAAACGCTCCCCAAACATGGCACTCACCCATGCAGACGACTTTTCCGACTTTACACGACGCTCACGCAACGCTCACGCTAGTGACAGCCTTATTTAGAGCTTGACGTCGCGCCCAAGCGAGTGAGCACATTTCGCCTACGGCTTAGGCCGCCCACCTAGTGTGGCTGCTCGGTGTCTGCAGGCAGCGAGGGGCTGCAAGCTTCCCGTATTCGCGCCTATGTCACCTCTGCTTGCTTGTCAGAGACAGAGTATCGCAAAACATACAACTCACTCCATGAATTGATTGCTACGGCATCTGTCATCAGCAGTCACAACTAGCAACACCAGTAGCAGCCGACTGCACGTAAAGAATTGGAATGTGCAGTGGGATTTTTGTGAATTCGGCGCAAGGCTCATCTTTCCGACATAGGTTTGAGAATCTTATGGGAACACGTGTACTGTTTCTAAATTAAGTGTAGTGGTGGGAGGAGGGTACTTCCTGCGCATTACAGCACGCTTGCCAATTGTGGCTGCTAATCGTTCGCTCGTATCTGCCTTGACACAATTTCTGGCTGTGAATTATTCCACTTGCATGGCAGTGTGCGCATGTTGGTGTGTTAAAAATTCTGGAGGCGCTGGGTATCGATCCCAGTACCTCTCGCATGCTAAGCGAGCGCTCTACCATCTGAGCTACGCCCCCTGCTGACGAACTGCGCTACATACAGCCATATCAATTGCACAGACCCTTGCACTCCAATTATTCCGCAGACAAACACTACTCTCAATGTGTCTGTGAGGGTGTCTTTCAGGTTTCCTGCATTCTGTATCGAATCGTAGTTGGCCAAAATCAAAGTGGCACGCGTTCGGCCAACGCTCTGAGGTAGACGAAAGTGTTGTTCACTCTCTAGACTTCACTGAGGTTAGGCCGTTTTACCCAAGGCAGATTTGCACTCGATGACACCTCGACAACAGCCGGTCCTCACATTTACGTCTTGCTCTCCTTACGTCAGTATACGAGTCTGTGACGCTGGCTTTGCAACATCTTGCGTGCCTTTAGGCTCGCCGCGACCAACACTTACCACGCACTGACCACAAAACATGGAGGCGCCGGGGCTTGAACCCGGGACCTTTCACATGCAAAGCGAACGCTCTACCAACTGAGCTACGCCCCCAAGCACAACCAAGCTGCGCTGTTCTCCATTCTTTACTACTCTTATGTGCACGGACACGATGGTTGGTTGGTTTGCAGGGCTGAAGGGAACAGAGTACAAAGGCGCGGACGCGTTCATATACACAAGAGTTCCAAGTAGTTTCGATGCTCTGGTATTACGACTGCAAATTCCGTCCGTTTTTAACGTCTTAAATTGAAGGGGCAGTCACAAGTTGCTCTGTTTTCACTCCATGTCGACAATCACACAGCACCTGAGGTAACAAGCACATCTGAAGCCCCATTGTGCACTCGACTGTTCATGCCAACTCACTGCCTCGCACTTAACTACTGTGTACCACTCTTGTCGTCCAACTGCAAAAGACTGGGCCACAACAAGTTTCCGCGTCTCCATTGCACTGCGCAAACTACGAAACGCTCCCCAAACATGGCACTCACCCATGCAGACGACTTTTCCGACTTTACACGACGCTCACGCAACGCTCACGCTAGTGACAGCCTTATTTAGAGCTTGACGTCGCGCCCAAGCGAGTGAGCACATTTCGCCTACGGCTTAGGCCGCCCACCTAGTGTGGCTGCTCGGTGTCTGCAGGCAGCGAGGGGCTGCAAGCTTCCCGTATTCGCGCCTATGTCACCTCTGCTTGCTTGTCAGAGACAGAGTATCGCAAAACATACAACTCACTCCATGAATTGATTGCTACGGCATCTGTCATCAGCAGTCACAACTAGCAACACCAGTAGCAGCCGACTGCACGTGGATTTTTTGTGAATTCGGCGCAAGGCTCATCTTTCCGACATAGGTTTGAGAATCTTATGGGAACACGTGTACTGTTTCTAAATTAAGTGTAGTGGTGGGAGGAGGGGTACTTCCTGCGCATTACAGCACGCTTGCCAATTGTGGCTGCTAATCGTTCGCTCGTATCTGCCTTGACACAATTTCTGGCTGTGAATTATTCCACTTGCATGGCAGTGTGCGCATGTTGGTGTGTTAAAAATTCTGGAGGCGCTGGGTATCGATCCAGTACCTCTCGCATGCTAAGCGAGCGCTCTACCCATCTGAGCTACGCCCCTGCTGACGAACTGCGCTACATACAGCCATATCAATTGCACAGACCCTTGCACTCCAATTATTCCGCAGACAAACACTACTCTCAATGTGTCTGTGAGGGTGTCTTTCAGGTTTCCTGCATTCTGTATCGAATCGTAGTTGGCCAAAATCAAAGTGGCACGCGTTCGGCCAACGCTCTGAGGTAGACGAAAGTGTTGTTCACTCTCTAGACTTCACTGAGGTTAGGCCGTTTTACCCAAGGCAGATTTGCACTCGATGACACCTCGACAACAGCCGGTCCTCACATTTACGTCTTGCTCTCCTTACGTCAGTATACGAGTCTGTGACGCTGGCTTTGCAACATCTTGCGTGCCTTTAGGCTCGCCGCGACCAACACTTACCACGCACTGACCACAAAACATGGAGGGCGCGGGGCTTGAACCCGGGACCTTTCACATGCAAAGCGAACGCTCTACCAACTGAGCTACGCCCCAAGCACAACCAAGCTGCGCTGTTCTCCATTCTTTACTACTCTTATGTGCACGGACACGATGGTTGGTTGGTTTGCAGGGCTGAAGGGAACAGAGTACAAAGGCGCGGACGCGTTCATATACACAAGAGTTCCAAGTAGTTTCGATGCTCTGTATTACGACTGCAAATTCCGTCCGTTTTTACGTCTTAAATTGAAGGGGCAGTCACAAGTTGCTCTGTTTTCACTCCATGTCGACAATCACACAGCACCTGAGGTAACAAGCACATCTGAAGCCCCATTGTGCACTCGACTGTTCATGCCAACTCACTGCCTCGCACTTAACTACTGTGTACCACTCTTGTCGTCCAACTGCAAAAGACTGGGCCACAACAAGTTTCCGCGTCTCCATTGCACTGCGCAAACTACGAAACGCTCCCCAAACATGGCACTCACCCATGCAGACGACTTTTCCCGACTTTACACGACGCTCACGCAACGCTCACGCTAGTGACAGCCTTATTTAGAGCTTGACGTCGCGCCCAAGCGAGTGAGCACATTTCGCCTACGGCTTAGGCCGCCCACCTAGTGTGGCTGCTCGGTGTCTGCAGGCAGCGAGGGGCTGCAAGCTTCCGTATTCGCGCCTATGTCACCTCTGCTTGCTTGTCAGAGACAGAGTATCGCAAAACATACAACTCACTCCATGAATTGATTGCTACGGCATCTGTCATCAGCAGTCACAACTAGCAACACCAGTAGCAGCCGACTGCACGTAAAGAATTGGAATGTGCAGTGGGATTTTTGTGAATTCGGCGCAAGGCTCATCTTTCCGACATAGGTTTGAGAATCTTATGGGAACACGTGTACTGTTTCTAAATTAAGTGTAGTGGTGGGAGGAGGGTACTTCCTGCGCATTACAGCACGCTTGCCAATTGTGGCTGCTAATCGTTCGCTCGTATCTGCCTTGACACAATTTCTGGCTGTGAATTATTCCACTTGCATGGCAGTGTGCGCATGTTGGTGTGTTAAAAATTCTGGAGGCGCTGGGTATCGATCCCAGTACCTCTCGCATGCTAAGCGAGCGCTCTACCATCTGAGCTACGCCCCCCTGCTGACGAACTGCGCTACATACAGCCATATCAATTGCACAGACCCTTGCACTCCAATTATTCCGCAGACAAACACTACTCTCAATGTGTCTGTGAGGGTGTCTTTCAGGTTTCCTGCATTCTGTATCGAATCGTAGTTGGCCAAAATCAAAGTGGCACGCGTTCGGCCAACGCTCTGAGGTAGACGAAAGTGTTGTTCACTCTCTAGACTTCACTGAGGTTAGGCCGTTTTACCCAAGGCAGATTTGCACTCGATGACACCTCGACAACAGCCGGTCCTCACATTTACGTCTTGCTCTCCTTACGTCAGTATACGAGTCTGTGACGCTGGCTTTGCAACATCTTGCGTGCCTTTAGGCTCGCCGCGACCAACACTTACCACGCACTGACCACAAAACATGGAGGCGCCGGGGCTTGAACCCGGGACCTTTCACATGCAAAGCGAACGCTCTACCAACTGAGCTACGCCCCCAAGCACAACCAAGCTGCGCTGTTCTCCATTCTTTACTACTCTTATGTGCACGGACACGATGGTTGGTTGGTTTGCAGGGCTGAAGGGAACAGAGTACAAAGGCGCGGACGCGTTCATATACACAAGAGTTCCAAGTAGTTTCGATGCTCTGGTATTACGACTGCAAATTCCGTCCGTTTTTAACGTCTTAAATTGAAGGGGCAGTCACAAGTTGCTCTGTTTTCACTCCATGTCGACAATCACACAGCACCTGAGGTAACAAGCACATCTGAAGCCCCATGTGCACTCGACTGTTCATGCCAACTCACTGCCTCGCACTTAACTACTGTGTACCACTCTTGTCGTCCAACTGCAAAAGACTGGGCCACAACAAGTTTCCGCGTCTCCATTGCACTGCGCAAACTACGAAACGCTCCCCAAACATGGCACTCACCCATGCAGACGACTTTTCCGACTTTACACGACGCTCACGCTAGTGACAGCCTTATTTAGAGCTTGACGTCGCGCCCAAGCGAGTGAGCACATTTCGCCTACGGCTTAGGCCGCCCACCTAGTGTGGCTGCTCGGTGTCTGCAGGCAGCGAGGGGCTGCAAGCTTCCCGTATTCGCGCCTATGTCACCTCTGCTTGCTTGTCAGAGACAGAGTATCGCAAAACATACAACTCACTCCATGAATTGATTGCTACGGCATCTGTCATCAGCAGTCACAACTAGCAACACCAGTAGCAGCCGACTGCACGTAAAGAATTGGAATGTGCAGTGGGATTTTTGTGAATTCGGCGCAAGGCTCATCTTTCCGACATAGGTTTGAGAATCTTATGGGAACACGTGTACTGTTTCTAAATTAAGTGTAGTGGTGGGAGGAGGGTACTTCCTGCGCATTACAGCACGCTTGCCAATTGTGGCTGCTAATCGTTCGCTCGTATCTGCCTTGACACAATTTCTGGCTGTGAATTATTCCACTTGCATGGCAGTGTGCGCATGTTGGTGTGTTAAAATTCTGGAGGCGCTGGGTATCGATCCCAGTACCTCTCGCATGCTAAGCGAGCGCTCTACCATCTGAGCTACGCCCCCTGCTGACGAACTGCGCTACATACAGCCATATCAATTGCACAGACCCTTGCACTCCAATTATTCCGCAGACAAACACTACTCTCAATGTGTCTGTGAGGGTGTCTTTCAGGTTTCCTGCATTCTGTATCGAATCGTAGTTGGCCAAAATCAAAGTGGCACGCGTTCGGCCAACGCTCTGAGGTAGACGAAAGTGTTGTTCACTCTCTAGACTTCACTGAGGTTAGGCCGTTTTACCCAAGGCAGATTTGCACTCGATGACACCTCGACAACAGCCGGTCCTCACATTTACGTCTTGCTCTCCTTACGTCAGTATACGAGTCTGTGACGCTGGCTTTGCAACATCTTGCGTGCCTTTAGGCTCGCCGCGACCAACACTTACCACGCACTGACCACAAAACATGGAGGCGCCGGGGCTTGAACCCGGACCTTTCACATGCAAAGCGAACGCTCTACAACTGAGCTACGCCCCCAAGCACAACCAAGCTGCGCTGTTCTCCATTCTTTACTACTCTTATGTGCACGGACACGATGGTTGGTTGGTTTGCAGGGCTGAAGGGAACAGAGTACAAAGGCGCGGACGCGTTCATATACACAAGAGTTCCAAGTAGTTTCGATGCTCTGGTATTACGACTGCAAATTCCGTCCGTTTTTAACGTCTTAAATTGAAGGGGCAGTCACAAGTTGCTCTGTTTTCACTCCATGTCGACAATCACACAGCACCTGAGGTAACAAGCACATCTGAAGCCCCATAGTGCACTCGACTGTTCATGCCAACTCACTGCCTCGCACTTAACTACTGTGTACCACTCTTGTCGTCCAACTGCAAAAGACTGGGCCACAACAAGTTTCCGCGTCTCCATTGCACTGCGCAAACTACGAAACGCTCCCCAAACATGGCACTCACCCATGCAGACGACTTTTCCGACTTTTACCACGACGCTCACGCAACGCTCACGCTAGTGACAGCCTTATTTAGAGCTTGACGTCGCGCCCAAGCGAGTGAGCACATTTCGCCTACGGCTTAGGCCGCCCACCTAGTGTGGCTGCTCGGTGTCTGCAGGCAGCGAGGGGCTGCAAGCTTCCCGTATTCGCGCCTATGTCACCTCTGCTTGCTTGTCAGAGACAGAGTATCGCAAAACATACAACTCACTCCATGAATTGATTGCTACGGCATCTGTCATCAGCAGTCACAACTAGCAACACCAGTAGCAGCCGACTGCACGTAAAGAATTGGAATGTGCAGTGGGATTTTTGTGAATTCGGCGCAAGGCTCATCTTTCCGACATAGGTTTGAGAATCTTATGGGAACACGTGTACTGTTTCTAAATTAAGTGTAGTGGTGGGAGGAGGGTACTTCCTGCGCATTACAGCACGCTTGCCAATTGTGGCTGCTAATCGTTCGCTCGTATCTGCCTTGACACAATTTCTGGCTGTGAATTATTCCACTTGCATGGCAGTGTGCGCATGTTGGTGTGTTAAAAATTCTGGAGGCGCTGGGTATCGATCCCAGTACCTCTCGCATGCTAAGCGAGCGCTCTACCATCTGAGCTACGCCCCCTGCTGACGAACTGCGCTACATACAGCCATATCAATTGCACAGACCCTTGCACTCCAATTATTCCGCAGACAAACACTACTCTCAATGTGTCTGTGAGGGTGTCTTTCAGGTTTCCTGCATTCTGTATCGAATCGTAGTTGGCCAAAATCAAAGTGGCACGCGTTCGGCCAACGCTCTGAGGTAGACGAAAGTGTTGTTCACTCTCTAGACTTCACTGAGGTTAGGCCGTTTTACCCAAGGCAGATTTGCACTCGATGACACCTCGACAACAGCCGGTCCTCACATTACGTCTTGCTCTCCTTACGTCCCAGTATACGAGTCTGTGACGCTGGCTTTGCAACATCTTGCGTGCCTTTAGGCTCGCCGCGACCAACACTTACCACGCACTGACCACAAAACATGGAGGCGCCGGGGCTTGAACCCGGGACCTTTCACATGCAAAAGCGAACGCTCTACCAACTGAGCTACGCCCCCAAGCACAACCAAGCTGCGCTGTTCTCCATTCTTTACTACTCTTATGTGCACGGACACGATGGTTGGTTGGTTTGCAGGGCTGAAGGGAACAGAGTACAAAGGCGCGGACGCGTTCATATACACAAGAGTTCCAAGTAGTTTCGATGCTCTGGTATTACGACTGCAAATTCCGTCCGTTTTTAACGTCTTAAATTGAAGGGGCAGTCACAAGTTGCTCTGTTTTCACTCCATGTCGACAATCACACAGCACCTGAGGTAACAAGCACATCTGAAGCCCATAGTGCACTCGACTGTTCATGCCAACTCACTGCCTCGCACTTAACTACTGTGTACCACTCTTGTCGTCCAACTGCAAAAGACTGGGCCACAACAAGTTTCCGCGTCTCCATTGCACTGCGCAAACTACGAAACGCTCCCCAAACATGGCACTCACCCATGCAGACGACTTTTCCGACTTTACACGACGCCTCACGCAACGCTCACGCTAGTGACAGCCTTATTTAGAGCTTGACGTCGCGCCCAAGCGAGTGAGCACATTTCGCCTACGGCTTAGGCCGCCCACCTAGTGTGGCTGCTCGGTGTCTGCAGGCAGCGAGGGGCTGCAAGCTTCCCGTATTCGCGCCTATGTCACCTCTGCTTGCTTGTCAGAGACAGAGTATCGCAAAACATACAACTCACTCCATGAATTGATTGCTACGGCATCTGTCATCAGCAGTCACAACTAGCAACACCAGTAGCAGCCGACTGCACGTAAAGAATTGGAATGTGCAGTGGGATTTTTGTGAATTCGGCGCAAGGCTCATCTTTCCGACATAGGTTTGAGAATCTTATGGGAACACGTGTACTGTTTCTAAATTAAGTGTAGTGGTGGGAGGAGGGTACTTCCTGCGCATTACAGCACGCTTGCCAATTGTGGCTGCTAATCGTTCGCTCGTATCTGCCTTGACACAATTTCTGGCTGTGAATTATTCCACTTGCATGGCAGTGTGCGCATGTTGGTGTGTTAAAAATTCTGGAGGCGCTGGGTATCGATCCCAGTACCTCTCGCATGCTAAGCGAGCGCTCTACCATCTGAGCTACGCCCCCTGCTGACGAACTGCGCTACATACAGCCATATCAATTGCACAGACCCTTGCACTCCAATTATTCCGCAGACAAACACTACTCTCAATGTGTCTGTGAGGGTGTCTTTCAGGGTTTCCTGCATTCTGTATCGAATCGTAGTTGGCCAAAATCAAGTGGCACGCGTTCGGCCAACGCTCTGAGGTAGACGAAAGTGTTGTTCACTCTCTAGACTTCACTGAGGTTAGGCCGTTTTACCCAAGGCAGATTTGCACTCGATGACACCTCGACAACAGCCGGTCCTCACATTTACGTCTTGCTCTCCTTACGTCAGTATACGAGTCTGTGACGCTGGCTTTGCAACATCTTGCGTGCCTTTAGGCTCGCCGCGACCAACACTTACCACGCACTGACCACAAAACATGGAGGCGCCGGGGCTTGAACCCGGGACCTTTCACATGCAAAGCGAACGCTCTACCAACTGAGCTACGCCCCCAAGCACAACCAAGCTGCGCTGTTCTCCATTCTTTACTACTCTTATGTGCACGGACACGATGGTTGGTTGGTTTGCAGGGCTGAAGGGAACAGAGTACAAAGGCGCGGACGCGTTCATATACACAAGAGTTCCAAGTAGTTTCGATGCTCTGGTATTACGACTGCAAATTCCGTCCGTTTTTAACGTCTTAAATTGAAGGGGCAGTCACAAGTTGCTCTGTTTTCACTCCATGTCGACAATCACACAGCACCTGAGGTAACAAGCACATCTGAAGCCCCATAGTGCACTCGACTGTTCATGCCAACTCACTGCCTCGCACTTAACTACTGTGTACCACTCTTGTCGTCCAACTGCAAAAGACTGGGCCACAACAAGTTTCCGCGTCTCCCATTGCACTGCGCAAACTACGAAACGCTCCCCAAACATGGCACTCACCCATGCAGACGACTTTTCCGACTTTACACGACGCTCACGCAACGCTCACGCTAGTGACAGCCTTATTTAGAGCTTGACGTCGCGCCCAAGCGAGTGAGCACATTTCGCCTACGGCTTAGGCCGCCCACCTAGTGTGGCTGCTCGGTGTCTGCAGGCAGCGAGGGGCTGCAAGCTTCCCGTATTCGCGCCTATGTCACCTCTGCTTGCTTGTCAGAGACAGAGTATCGCAAAACATACAACTCACTCCATGAATTGATTGCTACGGCATCTGTCATCAGCAGTCACAACTAGCAACACCAGTAGCAGCCGACTGCACGTAAAGAATTGGAATGTGCAGTGGGATTTTTGTGAATTCGGCGCAAGGCTCATCTTTCCGACATAGGTTTGAGAATCTTATGGGAACACGTGTACTGTTTCCTAAATTAAGTGTAGTGGTGGGAGGAGGGTACTTCCTGCGCATTACAGCACGCTTGCCAATTGTGGCTGCTAATCGTTCGCTCGTATCTGCCTTGACACAATTTCTGGCTGTGAATTATTCCACTTGCATGGCAGTGTGCGCATGTTGGTGTGTTAAAAATTCTGGAGGCGCTGGGTATCGATCCCAGTACCTCTCGCATGCTAAGCGAGCGCTCTACCATCTGAGCTACGCCCCCTGCTGACGAACTGCGCTACATACAGCCATATCAATTGCACAGACCCTTGCACTCCAATTATTCCGCAGACAAACACTACTCTCAATGTGTCTGTGAGGGTGTCTTTCAGGTTTCCTGCATTCTGTATCGAATCGTAGTTGGCCAAAATCAAAGTGGCACGCGTTCGGCCAACGCTCCTGAGGTAGACGAAAGTGTTGTTCACTCTCTAGACTTCACTGAGGTTAGGCCGTTTTACCCAAGGCAGATTTGCACTCGATGACACCTCGACAACAGCCGGTCCTCACATTTACGTCTTGCTCTCCTTACGTCAGTATACGAGTCTGTGACGCTGGCTTTGCAACATCTTGCGTGCCTTTAGGCTCGCCGCGACCAACACTTACCACGCACTGACCACAAAACATGGAGGCGCCGGGGCTTGAACCCGGGACCTTTCACATGCAAAGCGAACGCTCTACCAACTGAGCTACGCCCCCAAGCACAACCAAGCTGCGCTGTTCTCCATTCTTTGACTACTCTTATGTGCACGGACACGATGGTTGGTTGGTTTGCAGGGCTGAAGGGAACAGAGTACAAAGGCGCGGACGCGTTCATATACACAAGAGTTCCAAGTAGTTTCGATGCTCTGGTATTACGACTGCAAATTCCGTCCGTTTTTAACGTCTTAAATTGAAGGGGCAGTCACAAGTTGCTCTGTTTTCACTCCATGTCGACAATCACACAGCACCTGAGGTAACAAGCACATCTGAAGCCCCATTGTGCACTCGACTGTTCATGCCAACTCACTGCCTCGCACTTAACTACTGTGTACCACTCTTGTCGTCCAACTGCAAAAGACTGGGCCACAACAAGTTTCCGCGTCTCCATTGCACTGCGCAAACTACGAAACGCTCCCCAAACATGGCACTCACCCATGCAGACGACTTTTCCGACTTTACACGACGCTCACGCAACGCTCACGCTAGTGACAGCCTTATTTAGAGCTTGACGTCGCGCCCAAGCGAGTGAGCACATTTCGCCTACGGCTTAGGCCGCCCACCTAGTGTGGCTGCTCGGTGTCTGCAGGCAGCGAGGGGCTGCAAGCTTCCCGTATTCGCGCCTATGTCACCTCTGCTTGCTTGTCAGAGACAGAGTATCGCAAAACATACAACTCACTCCATGAATTGATTGCTACGGCATCTGTCATCAGCAGTCACAACTAGCAACACCAGTAGCAGCCGACTGCACGTAAAGAATTGGAATGTGCAGTGGGATTTTTGTGAATTCGGCGCAAGGCTCATCTTTCCGACATAGGTTTGAGAATCTTATGGGAACACGTGTACTGTTCTAAATTAAGTGTAGTGGTGGGAGGAGGGTACTTCCTGCGCATTACAGCACGCTTGCCAATTGTGGCTGCTAATCGTTCGCTCGTATCTGCCTTGACACAATTTCTGGCTGTGAATTATTCCACTTGCATGGCAGTGTGCGCATGTTGGTGTGTTAAAAATTCTGGAGGCGCTGGGTATCGATCCCAGTACCCTCTCGCATGCTAAGCGAGCGCTCTACCATCTGAGCTACGCCCCCTGCTGACGAACTGCGCTACATACAGCCATATCAATTGCACAGACCCTTGCACTCCAATTATTCCGCAGACAAACACTACTCTCAATGTGTCTGTGAGGGTGTCTTTCAGGTTTCCTGCATTCTGTATCGAATCGTAGTTGGCCAAAATCAAAGTGGCACGCGTTCGGCCAACGCTCTGAGGTAGACGAAAGTGTTGTTCACTCTCTAGACTTCACTGAGGTTAGGCCGTTTTACCCAAGGCAGATTTGCACTCGATGACACCTCGACAACAGCCGGTCCTCACATTTACGTCTTGCTCTCCTTACGTCAGTATACGAGTCTGTGACGCTGGCTTTGCAACATCTTGCGTGCCTTTAGGCTCGCCGCGACCAACACTTACCACGCACTGACCACAAAACATGGAGGCGCCGGGGCTTGAACCGGGACCTTTCACATGCAAAGCGAACGCTCTACCAACTGAGCTACGCCCCCAAGCACAACCAAGCTGCGCTGTTCTCCATTCTTTACTACTCTTATGTGCACGGACACGATGGTGGTTGGTTTGCAGGGCTGAAGGGAACAGAGTACAAAGGCGCGGACGCGTTCATATACACAAGAGTTCCAAGTAGTTTCGATGCTCTGGTATTACGACTGCAAATTCCGTCCGTTTTTAACGTCTTAAATTGAAGGGGCAGTCACAAGTTGCTCTGTTTTCACTCCATGTCGACAATCACACAGCACCTGAGGTAACAAGCACATCTGAAGCCCCATTGTGCACTCGACTGTTCATGCCAACTCACTGCCTCGCACTTAACTACTGTGTACCACTCTTGTCGTCCAACTGCAAAAGACTGGGCCACAACAAGTTTCCGCGTCTCCATTGCACTGCGCAAACTACGAAACGCTCCCCAAACATGGCACTCACCCATGCAGACGACTTTTCCGACTTTACACGACGCTCACGCAACGCTCACGCTAGTGACAGCCTTATTTAGAGCTTGACGTCGCGCCCAAGCGAGTGAGCACATTTCGCCTACGGCTTAGGCCGCCCACCTAGTGTGGCTGCTCGGTGTCTGCAGGCAGCGAGGGGCTGCAAGCTTCCCGTATTCGCGCCTATGTCACCTCTGCTTGCTTGTCAGAGACAGAGTATCGCAAAACATACAACTCACTCCATGAATTGATTGCTACGGCATCTGTCATCAGCAGTCACAACTAGCAACACCAGTAGCAGCCGACTGCACGTAAAGAATTGGAATGTGCAGTGGGATTTTTGTGAATTCGGCGCAAGGCTCATCTTTCCGACATAGGTTTGAGAATCTTATGGGAACACGTGTACTGTTTCTAAATTAAGTGTAGTGGTGGGAGGAGGGTACTTCCTGCGCATTACAGCACGCTTGCCAATTGTGGCTGCTAATCGTTCGCTCGTATCTGCCTTGACACAATTTCTGGCTGTGAATTATTCCACTTGCATGGCAGTGTGCGCATGTTGGTGTGTTAAAAATTCTGGAGGCGCTGGGTATCGATCCCAGTACCTCTCGCATGCTAAGCGAGCGCTCTACCATCTGAGCTACGCCCCCTGCTGACGAACTGCGCTACATACAGCCATATCAATTGCACAGACCCCTTGCACTCCAATTATTCCGCAGACAAACACTACTCTCAATGTGTCTGTGAGGGTGTCTTTCAGGTTTCCTGCATTCTGTATCGAATCGTAGTTGGCCAAAATCAAAGTGGCACGCGTTCGGCCAACGCTCTGAGGTAGACGAAAGTGTTGTTCACTCTCTAGACTTCACTGAGGTTAGGCCGTTTTACCCAAGGCAGATTTGCACTCGATGACACCTCGACAACAGCCGGTCCTCACATTTACGTCTTGCTCTCCTTACGTCAGTATACGAGTCTGTGACGCTGGCTTTGCAACATCTTGCGTGCCTTTAGGCTCGCCGCGACCAACACTTACCACGCACTGACCACAAAACATGGAGGCGCCGGGGCTTGAACCCGGGACCTTTCACATGCAAAGCGAACGCTCTACCAACTGAGCTACGCCCCCAAGCACAACCAAGCTGCGCTGTTCTCCATTCTTTACTACTCTTATGTGCACGGACACGATGGTTGGTTGGTTTGCAGGGCTGAAGGGAACAGAGTACAAAGGCGCGGACGCGTTCATATACACAAGAGTTCCAAGTAGTTTCGATGCTCTGGTATTACGACTGCAAATTCCGTCCGTTTTTAACGTCTTAAATTGAAGGGGCAGTCACAAGTTGCTCTGTTTTCACTCCATGTCGACAATCACACAGCACCTGAGGTAACAAGCACATCTGAAGCCCCATTGTGCACTCGACTGTTCATGCCAACTCACTGCCTCGCACTTAACTACTGTGTACCACTCTTGTCGTCCAACTGCAAAAGACTGGGCCACAACAAGTTTCCGCGTCTCCATTGCACTGCGCAAACTACGAAACGCTCCCCAAACATGGCACTCACCCATGCAGACGACTTTTCCCGACTTTACACGACGCTCACGCAACGCTCACGCTAGTGACAGCCTTATTTAGAGCTTGACGTCGCGCCCAAGCGAGTGAGCACATTTCGCCTACGGCTTAGGCCGCCCACCTAGTGTGGCTGCTCGGTGTCTGCAGGCAGCGAGGGGCTGCAAGCTTCCCGTATTCGCGCCTATGTCACCTCTGCTTGCTTGTCAGAGACAGAGTATCGCAAAACATACAACTCACTCCATGAATTGATTGCTACGGCATCTGTCATCAGCAGTCACAACTAGCAACACCAGTAGCAGCCGACTGCACGTAAAGAATTGGAATGTGCAGTGGGATTTTTGTGAATTCGGCGCAGGGCTCATCTTTCCGACATAGGTTTGAGAATCTTATGGGAACACGTGTACTGTTTCTAAATTAAGTGTAGTGGTGGGAGGAGGGGTACTTCCTGCGCATTACAGCACGCTTGCCAATTGTGGCTGCTAATCGTTCGCTCGTATCTGCCTTGACACAATTTCTGGCTGTGAATTATTCCACTTGCATGGCAGTGTGCGCATGTTGGTGTGTTAAAAATTCTGGAGGCGCTGGGTATCGATCCCAGTACCTCTCGCATGCTAAGCGAGCGCTCTACCATCTGAGCTACGCCCCCTGCTGACGAACTGCGCTACATACAGCCATATCAATTGCACAGACCCTTGCACTCCAATTATTCCGCAGACAAACACTACTCTCAATGTGTCTGTGAGGGTGTCTTTCAGGTTTCCTGCATTCTGTATCGAATCGTAGTTGGCCAAAATCAAAGTGGCACGCGTTCGGCCAACGCTCTGAGGTAGACGAAAGTGTTGTTCACTCTCTAGACTTCACTGAGGTTAGGCCGTTTTACCCAAGGCAGATTTGCACTCGATGACACCTCGACAACAGCGGTCCTCACATTTACGTCTTGCTCTCCTTACGTCAGTATACGAGTCTGTGACGCTGGCTTTGCAACATCTTGCGTGCCTTTAGGCTCGCCGCGACCAACACTTACCACGCACTGACCACAAAACATGGAGGCGCCGGGGCTTGAACCCGGGACCTTTCACATGCAAAGCGAACGCTCTACCAACTGAGCTACGCCCCCAAGCACAACCAAGCTGCGCTGTTCTCCATTCTTTACTACTCTTATGTGCACGGACACGATGGTTGGTTGGTTTGCAGGGCTGAAGGGAACAGAGTACAAAGGCGCGGACGCGTTCATATACACAAGAGTTCCAAGTAGTTTCGATGCTCTGGTATTACGACTGCAAATTCCGTCCGTTTTTAACGTCTTAAATTGAAGGGGCAGTCACAAGTTGCTCTGTTTTCACTCCATGTCGACAATCACACAGCACCTGAGGTAACAAGCACATCTGAAGCCCCATTGTGCACTCGACTGTTCATGCCAACTCACTGCCTCGCACTTAACTACTGTGTACCACTCTTGTCGTCCAACTGCAAAAGACTGGGCCACAACAAGTTTCCGCGTCTCCATTGCACTGCGCAAACTACGAAACGCTCCCCAAACATGGCACTCACCCATGCAGACGACTTTTCCGACTTTACACGACGCTCACGCAACGCTCACGCTAGTGACAGCCTTATTTAGAGCTTGACGTCGCGCCCAAGCGAGTGAGCACATTTCGCCTACGGCTTAGGCCGCCCACCTAGTGTGGCTGCTCGGTGTCTGCAGGCAGCGAGGGGCTGCAAGCTTCCCGTATTCGCGCCTATGTCACCTCTGCTTGCTTGTCAGAGACAGAGTATCGCAAAACATACAACTCACTCCATGAATTGATTGCTACGGCATCTGTCATCAGCAGTCACAACTAGCAACACCAGTAGCAGCCGACTGCACGTAAAGAATTGGAATGTGCAGTGGGATTTTTGTGAATTCGGCGCAGGGCTCATCTTTCCGACATAGGTTTGAGAATCTTATGGGAACACGTGTACTGTTTCTAAATTAAGTGTAGTGGTGGGAGGAGGGTACTTCCTGCGCATTACAGCACGCTTGCCAATTGTGGCTGCTAATCGTTCGCTCGTATCTGCCTTGACACAATTTCTGGCTGTGAATTATTCCACTTGCATGGCAGTGTGCGCATGTTGGTGTGTTAAAAATTCTGGAGGCGCTGGGGTATCGATCCCAGTACCTCTCGCATGCTAAGCGAGCGCTCTACCATCTGAGCTACGCCCCCTGCTGACGAACTGCGCTACATACAGCCATATCAATTGCACAGGACCCTTGCACTCCAATTATTCCGCAGACAAACACTACTCTCAATGTGTCTGTGAGGGTGTCTTTCAGGTTTCCTGCATTCTGTATCGAATCGTAGTTGGCCAAAATCAAAGTGGCACGCGTTCGGCCAACGCTCTGAGGTAGACGAAAGTGTTGTTCACTCTCTAGACTTCACTGAGGTTAGGCCGTTTTACCCAAGGCAGATTTGCACTCGATGACACCTCGACAACAGCCGGTCCTCACATTTACGTCTTGCTCTCCTTACGTCAGTATACGAGTCTGTGACGCTGGCTTTGCAACATCTTGCGTGCCTTTAGGCTCGCCGCGACCAACACTTACCACGCACTGACCACAAAACATGGAGGCGCCGGGGCTTGAACCCGGGACCTTTCACATGCAAAGCGAACGCTCTACCAACTGAGCTACGCCCCCAAGCACAACCAAGCTGCGCTGTTCTCCATTCTTTACTACTCTTATGTGCACGGACACGATGGTTGGTTGGTTTGCAGGGCTGAAGGGAACAGAGTACAAAGGCGCGGACGCGTTCATATACACAAGAGTTCCAAGTAGTTTCGATGCTCTGGTATTACGACTGCAAATTCCGTCCGTTTTTAACGTCTTAAATTGAAGGGGCAGTCACAAGTTGCTCTGTTTTCACTCCATGTCGACAATCACACAGCACCTGAGGTAACAAGCACATCTGAAGCCCCATTGTGCACTCGACTGTTCATGCCAACTCACTGCCTCGCACTTAACTACTGTGTACCACTCTTGTCGTCCAACTGCAAAAGACTGGGCCACAACAAGTTTCCGCGTCTCCATTGCACTGCGCAAACTACGAAACGCTCCCCAAACATGGCACTCACCCATGCAGACGACTTTTCCGACTTTACACGACGCTCACGCAACGCTCACGCTAGTGACAGCCTTATTTAGAGCTTGACGTCGCGCCCAAGCGAGTGAGCACATTTCGCCTACGGCTTAGGCCGCCCACCTAGTGTGGCTGCTCGGTGTCTGCAGGCAGCGAGGGGCTGCAAGCTTCCCGTATTCGCGCCTATGTCACCTCTGCTTGCTTGTCAGAGACAGAGTATCGCAAAACATACAACTCACTCCATGAATTGATTGCTACGGCATCTGTCATCAGCAGTCACAACTAGCAACACCAGTAGCAGCCGACTGCACGTAAAGAATTGAATGTGCAGTGGGATTTTTGTGAATTCGGCGCAGGGCTCATCTTTCCGACATAGGTTTGAGAATCTTATGGGGAACACGTGTACTGTTTCTAAATTAAGTGTAGTGGTGGAGGAGGGTACTTCCTGCGCATTACAGCACGCTTGCCAATTGTGGCTGCTAATCGTTCGCTCGTATCTGCCTTGACACAATGTTCTGGCTGTGAATTATTCCACTTGCATGGCAGTGTGCGCATGTTGGTGTGTTAAAAATTCTGGAGGCGCTGGGTATCGATCCCAGTACCTCTCGCATGCTAAGCGAGCGCTCTACCATCTGAGCTACGCCCCCTGCTGACGAACTGCGCTACATACAGCCATATCAATTGCACAGACCCTTGCACTCCAATTATTCCGCAGACAAACACTACTCTCAATGTGTCTGTGAGGGTGTCTTTCAGGTTTCCTGCATTCTGTATCGAATCGTAGTTGGCCAAAATCAAAGTGGCACGCGTTCGGCCAACGCTCTGAGGTAGACGAAAGTGTTGTTCACTCTCTAGACTTCACTGAGGTTAGGCCGTTTTACCAAGGCAGATTTGCACTCGATGACACCTCGACAACAGCCGGTCCTCACATTTACGTCTTGCTCTCCTTACGTCAGTATACGAGTCTGTGACGCTGGCTTTGCAACATCTTGCGTGCCTTTAGGCTCGCCGCGACCAACACTTACCACGCACTGACCACAAAACATGGAGGCGCCGGGGCTTGAACCCGGGACCTTTCACATGCAAAGCGAACGCTCTACCAACTGAGCTACGCCCCCAAGCACAACCAAGCTGCGCTGTTCTCCATTCTTTACTACTCTTATGTGCACGGACACGATGTTGGTTGGTTTGCAGGGCTGAAGGGAACAGAGTACAAAGGCGCGGACGCGTTCATATACACAAGAGTTCCAAGTAGTTTCGATGCTCTGGTATTACGACTGCAAATTCCGTCCGTTTTTAACGTCTTAAATTGAAGGGGCAGTCACAAGTTGCTCTGTTTTCACTCCATGTCGACAATCACACAGCACCTGAGGTAACAAGCACATCTGAAGCCCCATAGTGCACTCGACTGTTCATGCCAACTCACTGCCTCGCACTTAACTACTGTGTACCACTCTTGTCGTCCAACTGCAAAAGACTGGGCCACAACAAGTTTCCGCGTCTCCATTGCACTGCGCAAACTACGAAACGCTCCCCAAACATGGCACTCACCCATGCAGACGACTTTTCCGACTTTACACGACGCTCACGCAACGCTCACGCTAGTGACAGCCTTATTTAGAGCTTGACGTCGCGCCCAAGCGAGTGAGCACATTTCGCCTACGGCTTAGGCCGCCCACCTAGTGTGGCTGCTCGGTGTCTGCAGGCAGCGAGGGGCTGCAAGCTTCCCGTATTCGCGCCTATGTCACCTCTGCTTGCTTGTCAGAGACAGAGTATCGCAAACATACAACTCACTCCATGAATTGATTGCTACGGCATCTGTCATCAGCAGTCACAACTAGCAACACCAGTAGCAGCCGACTGCACGTAAAGAATTGGAATGTGCAGTGGGATTTTTGTGAATTCGGCGCAGGGCTCATCTTTCCGACATAGGTTTGAGAATCTTATGGGGAACACGTGTACTGTTTCTAAATTAAGTGTAGTGGTGGGAGGAGGGGTACTTCCTGCGCATTACAGCACGCTTGCCAATTGTGGCTGCTAATCGTTCGCTCGTATCTGCCTTGACACAATTTCTGGCTGTGAATTATTCCACTTGCATGGCAGTGTGCGCATGTTGGTGTGTTAAAAATTCTGGAGGCGCTGGGTATCGATCCCAGTACCTCTCGCATGCTAAGCGAGCGCTCTACCATCTGAGCTACGCCCCCTGCTGACGAACTGCGCTACATACAGCCATATCAATTGCACAGACCCTTGCACTCCAATTATTCCGCAGACAAACACTACTCTCAATGTGTCTGTGAGGGTGGTCTTTCAGGTTTCCTGCATTCTGTATCGAATCGTAGTTGGCCAAAATCAAAGTGGCACGCGTTCGGCCCAACGCTCTGAGGTAGACGAAAGTGTTGTTCACTCTCTAGACTTCACTGAGGTTAGGCCGTTTTACCCAAGGCAGATTTGCACTCGATGACACCTCGACAACAGCCGGTCCTCACATTTACGTCTTGCTCTCCTTACGTCAGTATACGAGTCTGTGACGCTGGCTTTGCAACATCTTGCGTGCCTTTAGGCTCGCCGCGACCAACACTTACCACGCACTGACCACAAAACATGGAGGCGCCGGGGCTTGAACCCGGGACCTTTCACATGCAAAGCGAACGCTCTACCAACTGAGCTACGCCCCCAAGCACAACCAAGCTGCGCTGTTCTCCATTCTTTACTACTCTTATGTGCACGGGACACGATGGTTGGTTGGTTTGCAGGGCTGAAGGGAACAGAGTACAAAGGCGCGGACGCGTTCATATACACAAGAGTTCCAAGTAGTTTCGATGCTCTGTATTACGACTGCAAATTCCGTCCGTTTTTAACGTCTTAAATTGAAGGGGCAGTCACAAGTTGCTCTGTTTTCACTCCATGTCGACAATCACACAGCACCTGAGGTAACAAGCACATCTGAAGCCCCATTGTGCACTCGACTGTTCATGCCAACTCACTGCCTCGCACTTAACTACTGTGTACCACTCTTGTCGTCCAACTGCAAAAGACTGGGCCACAACAAGTTTCCGCGTCTCCATTGCACTGCGCAAACTACGAAACGCTCCCCAAACATGGCACTCACCCATGCAGACGACTTTTCCGACTTTACACGACGCTCACGCAACGCTCACGCTAGTGACAGCCTTATTTAGAGCTTGACGTCGCGCCCAAGCGAGTGAGCACATTTCGCCTACGGCTTAGGCCGCCCACCTAGTGTGGCTGCTCGGTGTCTGCAGGCAGCGAGGGGCTGCAAGCTTCCGTATTCGCGCCTATGTCACCTCTGCTTGCTTGTCAGAGACAGAGTATCGCAAAACATACAACTCACTCCATGAATTGATTGCTACGGCATCTGTCATCAGCAGTCACAACTAGCAACACCAGTAGCAGCCGACTGCACGTAAAGAATTGGAATGTGCAGTGGGATTTTTGTGAATTCGGCGCCGCTCAGGGTCTTTTCCGACATAGGTTTGAGAATCTTATGGGAACACGTGTACTGTTTCTAAATTAAGTGTAGTGGTGGGAGGAGGGTACTTCCTGCGCATTACAGCACGCTTGCCAATTGTGGCTGCTAATCGTTCGCTCGTATCTGCCTTGACACATTTTCTGGCTGTGAATTATTCCACTTGCATGGCAGTGTGCGCATGTTGGTGTGTTAAAAATTCTGGAGGCGCTGGGTATCGATCCCAGTACCTCTCGCATGCTAAGCGAGCGCTCTACCATCTGAGCTACGCCCCCTGCTGACGAACTGCGCTACATACAGCCATATCAATTGCACAGACCCTTGCACTCCAATTATTCCGCAGACAAACACTACTCTCAATGTGTCTGTGAGGGTGTCTTTCAGGTTTCCTGCATTCTGTATCGAATCGTAGTTGGCCAAAATCAAAGTGGCACGCGTTCGGCCAACGCTCTGAGGTAGACGAAAGTGTTGTTCACTCTCTAGACTTCACTGAGGTTAGGCCGTTTTACCCAAGGCAGATTTGCACTCGATGACACCTCGACAACAGCCGGTCCTCACATTTACGTCTTGCTCTCCTTACGTCAGTATACGAGTCTGTGACGCTGGCTTTGCAACATCTTGCGTGCCTTTAGGCTCGCCGCGACCAACACTTACCACGCACTGACCACAAAACATGGAGGCGCCGGGGCTTGAACCCGGGACCTTTCACATGCAAAGCGAACGCTCTACCAACTGAGCTACGCCCCCAAGCACAACCAAGCTGCGCTGTTCTCCATTCTTTACTACTCTTATGTGCACGGACACGATGGTTGGTTGGTTTGCAGGGCTGAAGGGAACAGAGTACAAAGGCGCGGACGCGTTCATATACACAAGAGTTCCAAGTAGTTTCGATGCTCTGGTATTACGACTGCAAATTCCGTCCGTTTTTAACGTCTTAAATTGAAGGGGCAGTCACAAGTTGCTCTGTTTTCACTCCATGTCGACAATCACACAGCACCTGAGGTAACAAGCACATCTGAAGCCCCATTGTGCACTCGACTGTTCATGCCAACTCACTGCCTCGCACTTAACTACTGTGTACCACTCTTGTCGTCCAACTGCAAAAGACTGGGCCACAACAAGTTTCCGCGTCTCCATTGCACTGCGCAAACTACGAAACGCTCCCCAAACATGGCACTCACCCATGCAGACGACTTTTCCGACTTTACACGACGCTCACGCAACGCTCACGCTAGTGACAGCCTTATTTAGAGCTTGACGTCGCGCCCAAGCGAGTGAGCACATTTCGCCTACGGCTTAGGCCGCCCACCTAGTGTGTGCTGCTCGGTGTCTGCAGGCAGCGAGGGGCTGCAAGCTTCCCGTATTCGCGCCTATGTCACCTCTGCTTGCTTGTCAGAGACAGAGTATCGCAAAACATACAACTCACTCCATGAATTGATTGCTACGGCATCTGTCATCAGCAGTCACAACTAGCAACACCAGTAGCAGCCGACTGCACGTAAAGAATTGGAATGTGCAGTGG